>NW_026280384.1:0-1770 GCF_023373465.1 Oncorhynchus keta | reverse complement strand
ATACCTTAAACAGGTGTAGTATACCTTAAACAGGTATAGTAGACCTTAAACAGGTGTAGTATACCTTAAACAGGAGTAGTATACCTTAAACAGGAGTAGTATACCATAAACAGGTGTAGTAGACCTTAAACAGGTGTAGTATACCTTAAACAGGGAGTAGTATACCTTAAACAGGTGTAGTAGACCTTAAACAGGTGTAGTATACCTTAAACAGGTGTAGTATACCTTAAACAGGTGTAGTATACCTTAAACAGGTTGTAGTATACCTTAAACAGGTGTAGTATACCTTAAACAGGTGTAGTATACCTTAAACAGGAGTAGTATACCTTAAACAGGTGTAGTAGACCTTAAACAGGTGTAGTATACCTTAAACAGGTGTAGTATACCTTAAACAGGTGTAGTAGACCTTAAACAGGTGTAGTATACCTTAAACAGGTGTAGTATACCTTAAACAGTGTGTAGTATACCTTAAACAGGAGTAGTATACCTTAAACAGGTATAGTAGACCTTAAACAGGTGTAGTATACCTTAAACAGGTGTAGTATACCTTAAACAGGTATAGTAGACCTTAAACAGGTGTAGTATACCTTAAACAGGAGTAGTATACCTTAAACAGGTGTAGTATACCTTAAACAGGAGTAGTAGACCTTAAACAGGTGTAGTAGACCTTAAACAGGTATAGTAGACCTTAAACAGGTGTAGTAGACCTTAAACAGGTGTGGTATACCTTAAACAGGTGTAGTATACCTTAAACAGGTGTAGTAGACCTTAAACAGGTATAGTAGACCTTAAACAGGTGTAGTAGACCTTAAACAGGTATAGTAGACCTTAAACAGGTGTAGTATACCTTAAACAGGTGTAGTAGACCTTAAACAGGTGTAGTAGACCTTAAACAGGTGTAGTAGACCTTAAACAGGTGTGTAGACCTTAAACAGGTGTGGTATACCTTAAACAGGTGTGGTATACCTTAAACAGGTGTAGTAGACCTTAAACAGGTGTAGTATACCTTAAACAGGTATAGTAGACCTTAAACAGGTGTAGTAGACCTTAAACAGGTGTACACTAACAGTGAAATGCTTACTTACGGGGGCTTTTCCAACGATGCAGATTCAAAGATATAGATAGATAGATAAATAGAAAGATAGATAGATAGATAGATAGATAGATAGATAGATAGATAGATAGATAGATAGATAGATAGATAGATAGATAGATAGATTGATAGATTGATAAATAAAACATTGAAATAGTCACGAGGAATAAATACACAGGGAATAACGAGTAAAGATAGCATGGCTATATACAGGAAATACCTGGTAATAACATGGCTATATACAGGAAGTACCAGGTAATAGCATGGCTATATACAGGAAATACCTGGTAATAACATGGCTATATACAGGAAGTACCAGGTAATAACATGGCTATATACAGGAAATACCTGGTAATAACATGGCTATATACAGGAAGTACCAGGTAATAGCATGGCTATATACAGGAAATACCAGGTAATAGCATGGCTATATACAGGAAGTACCAGGTAATAATATGGCTATATACAGGAAATACCAGGTAATAGCATGGCTATATACAGGAAGTAACCAGGTAATAACATGTCTATATACAGGAAGTACCAGGTAATAGCATGGCTATATACAGGAAGTACCAGGTACTACCCTACAGACCAGGTACTAGATTACACCATAGCCATATTTATACCCTACAGACCAGGTACTAGATTACCCCATAGCCATATTTATACCCTACAGA
>NW_026280383.1:147500-150233 GCF_023373465.1 Oncorhynchus keta | reverse complement strand
TATTTTGTTAAAACGTTTAAGGCTATATCTTAATATGGCACTGCAGCTCATTCAATATCTTAATATGGCACTGCAGCTCATTCAATATCTTATGGCACTGCAGCTCATTCAATATCTTAATATGGCACTGCAGCTCATTCAATATCTTAATATGGCACTGCAGCTCATTCAATATCTTAATATGGCACTGCAGCTCATTCAATATCTTAATATGGCACTGCAGCTCATTCAATATCTTAATATGGCTCTGCAGCTCATTCAATATCTTAATATGGCTCATTCAATATCTTAATATGCTCTGCAGCTCATTCAATATCTTAATATGGCTCTGCAGCTCATTCAATATCTTAATATGGCACTGCAGCTCATTCAATATCTTAATATGGCTCATTCAATATCTTAATATGCAGCTCATTCAATATCTTAATATGGCAGCTCATTCAATATCTTAATATGCAGCTCATTCAATATCTTAATATGGCACTGCAGCTCATTCAATATCTTAATATGGCACTGCAGCTCATTCAATATCTTAATATGGCACTGCAGCTCATTCAATATCTTAATATGGCACTGCAGCTCATTCAATATCTTAATATGGCACTGCAGCTCATTCAATATCTTAATATGGCTCTGCAGCTCATTCAATATCTTAATATGGCACTGCAGCTCATTCAATATCTTAATATGGCACTGCAGCTCATTCAATATCTTAATATGGCTCTGCAGCTCATTCAATATCTTAATATGGCTCTGCAGCTCATTCAATATCTTAATATGGCTCTGCAGCTCATTCAATATCTTAATATGGCACTGCAGCTCATTCAATATCTTAATATGGCACTGCAGCTCATTCAATATCTTAATATGGCTCTGCAGCTCATTCAATATCTTAATATGGCACTGCAGCTCATTCAATATCTTAATATGGCACTGCAGCTCATTCAATATCTTAATATGGCTCTGCAGCTCATTCAATATCTTAATATGGCACTGCAGCTCATTCAATATCTTAATATGGCTCTGCAGCTCATTCAATATCTTAATATGGCACTGCAGCTCATTCAATATCTTAATATGGCTCTGCAGCTCATTCAATATCTTAATATGGCACTGCAGCTCATTCAATATCTTAATATGGCACTGCAGCTCATTCAATATCTTAATATCTTATGGCACTGCAGCTCATTCAATATCTTAATATGGCACTGCAGCTCATTCAATATATTAATATGGCACTGCAGCTCATTCGTAGAATACATTCCTTCATTGATCTCTCTGCTTTGCAGAAACATTTTTATCGGCGCATTACTAAATAAAATGTATCATTCATCATTCACCAAACTATCCTTGCTTATAATTGGTCTTTCACAACTTCTCAAGCTCTGTTACATAATCAGATCATCCTCCAACAGTCCAGTCGGCGATCGCGTCAAACTTCTGTTCGATGAATGCAAAGTGCTGCTGGATCTGTGCAGAGTGTTGTGGATTCCAACAAGCAGACAAGACATCCTGTCACACACAGATGACATCACCACCCACCTCGGGAACATCCTGTTGGAACAGAGGGGTCAATGCCGTAGCCAGGGGCGACAAGGACCGCTGATTAACGGCGGACATCTTACAATAATTGCAGATTTCAGTGGTGTCAGAAGGGGTCGGTGTGTGCTTGCGTGTGTGTGTTTGCGCGTGTGTGTGTGTGTGTGCACGTGTGTGTGTGTGCGCGTGTGTGTGTGCACGTGTGTGTGTGTGCACGTGTGTGTGTGTGTGTGTGTGCGCGTGTGTGTGTGTGCGTGTGTGTGTTTGCGCGCGCGTGTGTGTGTGTGTGTGCGTGTGTGTGTTTGCGTGTGTGTGTGTGTGTGTGTGTGCACGTGTGTGTGTGTGCGTGTGTGTGTTTGCGCGTGTGTGTGTGTGTGTGCGTGTGTGTGTGTTTGCGCGTGTGTGTGTGTGTGTGTGTGTGTGTGTGTGTGTGTGTGTGTGTGTGTGTGTGTGTGTGTGTGTGTGTGTGTGTGTGTGTGCGTGTGTGTGTGTTTGTTTAAGAGGGGACGGTAGCCCTATAAGCCGGGTCTTTGGGGGGTTTTAGTTGTCGATTTACCGTGGGCGTAATGGCAGCTTATGGTAGTCCTGGCTGTAGCATCTGTCCACACAACACAAGTGGTGAGGGGTTAAGGAGCATCAAATGAGATCAGAACATTGATCCCAGTCTGACTAAACACTCTCCAGGACTGACAAGGGGGAGCTGTGTTTGACAGGGGAGGGAGGGAGAAAGGGAGAGAAGGAGAGGGGAGAGAGAGAGGGGTAAAGAGAAAGAGCAAGAGTAAGAAAGAATTCTCAGGTGTATTGAGCAGCAACCATCTTAGAAAGAGAGAGAGAGAGAGAGAGAGAGAGAGGGATAGAGAGAGAGAGAGAGACAGAGAGAGAGAGAGAGAGAGAGAGAGAGAGAGGGATAGAGAGAGAGAGAGATAGAGAGAGAGAGAGAGGATAGAGAGAGAGAGAGACAGAGAGAGAGAGAGAGAGAGAGAGAGAGGGATAGAGAGAGAGAGAGACAGAGAGAGAGAGAGGGATAGAGAGAGAGAGAGAGCGGGATAGAGAGAGAGAGAGAGGGGGAGGGAGAGAGAGATAGAGAGAGGGAGAGAGAGAGAGAGAGAGAGAGAGAGAGAGAGAGAGAGAGAGAGAGAGAGAGAGAGAGAGAGAGAGAGAGAGAGAGAGAGAGAGAGAGAGAGAGAGAGAGAG
>NW_026280383.1:127500-145000 GCF_023373465.1 Oncorhynchus keta | reverse complement strand
ATACTGTACATTTACTACAGTAGAGGACTACACTACATACTGTATCTTTACCACAGTAGAGGACTACTGTACATACTGTATCTTTACTACAGTCCATACTGTATCTTTACTACAGTAGAGGACTACAGTACATACTGTATCTATACTACAGTAGAGGACTACAGTACATACTGTATCTATACTACAGTACATACTGTATCTGTACTACAGTACATACTGTATCTTTACTACAGTAGAGGACTACAGTACATACTGTATCTTTACTACTATAGAGGACTACAGTACATACTGTATCTTTACTACAGTGCATACTGTATCTTTACTACAGTAGAGGACGACAGTACATACTGTATCTTTACTACAGTAGAGGACTACAGTACATACTGTATCTTTACTACAGTACATACTGTATCTTTACTACAGTAGAGGACTACAGTACATTCTGTATCTTTACTACAGTACATACTGTATCTTTACTACAGTAGAGGACTACAGTACATACTGTCTATGTACTACAATAGAGGACTACAGTACATACTGTATCTGTACTACAATAGAGGACCACAATACATACTGTATCTTTACTACACTACATACTGTATCTTTACTACAGTAGAGGACTACAGTACATACTGTAGCTTTACTACAGTAGAGGACTACAGTACATACTGTATCTTTACTACAGTACATACTGTATCTTTTCTACAATAGAGGACTACAGTACATACTGTATCTGTACTACAATATAGGACCACAATACATACTGTATCTTTACTACACTACATACTGTATCTTTACTACAGTAGAGGACTACAGTACATACTGTAGCTTTACTACAGTAGAGAACTACAGTACATACTGTAAATGTACTACATTAGAGGACTACAGTACATACTGTATCTTTACTACAGTAGAGGACTACAGTACATACTGTATCTTTACTACAGTACATACTGTATCTTTTCTACAGTAGAGGAGTACAGTACATACTGTATCTTTACTACAGTAGAGGACTACAGTAGATACTGTATCTATACTACAGTAGAGGACTACAGTACATACTGTCTATGTACTACAATAGAGGACTACAGTACATACTGTATCTGTACTACAATAGAGGACCACAATACATACTGTATCTTTACTACACTACATACTGTATCTTTACTACAGTAGAGGACTACAGTACATACTGTAGCTTTACTACAGTAGAGGACTACAGTACATACTGTATCTTTACTACAGTACATACTGTATCTTTTCTACAATAGAGGACTACAGTACATACTGTATCTGTACTACAATATAGGACCACAATACATACTGTATCTTTACTACACTACATACTGTATCTTTACTACAGTAGAGGACTACAGTACATACTGTAGCTTTACTACAGTAGAGAACTACAGTACATACTGTAAATGTACTACATTAGAGGACTACAGTACATACTGTATCTTTACTACAGTAGAGGACTACAGTACATACTGTATCTTTACTACAGTACATACTGTATCTTTTCTACAGTAGAGGACTACAGTACATACTGTATCTTTACTACAGTAGAGGACTACAGTACATACTGTATCTATACTACAGTACATACTGTATCTATACTACACTGCATACTGTATCTTTACTACAGTAGAGGACTACAGTACATATTGTATGGGGTTGGAAGGAGGATGGAGAGGGGTTCGAAGAGGGGTTGGAGGGAAGGATTGAGGATGGAAGGAGGAAGGATGGAGGGAGGACGGAGGGAGGATAGAGGGGGGTTGAAGGGGGGATGGAGGTGGGTTGGAAGATGGATGGAGGATGGAGGGATGACAGAGGCAGGATGGAGGGACGATAGAGTGGTGTTGGATGGGAGTTGGAGCATGGAGGAGGGGGTAAGGAGGATGGAGGGGGGTTGGAGAGGGGATGGTCGGAGGTTGGATGGAGGATGGAGGGAGGATGGAGTGGGATGGAGGGGGGGTGGAGAATGGAAGGAGAAGGCGAGGGGGATGAGGGGGGATGGAGGATGGAGGGAGGATAGAGGGGGGATGGAGGATGGGGGAGGATAGAGGGAGGATAGAGGATGGATGAAGGATGGAGGGGGGTTGGAGTGTGGATGGATGGAAGATAGAGGGAGTTGGAGGATCTAGGGGGGTTCGAGGGGGGATGGAGGGCGATGGAGGGGGACAGAGGGGTGATGGAGGTGGATTGGAGGGAGGATGAAGAGAGGATGTGGGGGTTGGAGGGAGGATGGGAGAGGGGATAGAGGGTGTTTGGAGGGAGGATGGAGAGGGGATGGAGGGTGTTTGGAGGGAGGATGGAGAGGGGATGGAGGGGGTTGGAGGGTGTTTGGAGGGAGGATGGAGAAGGGATGGATGGGGGATGGAGGGTGTTTGGAGGGAGGATGGAGGGGGACAGAGGGGTGATGGGGGGTTGGAGGGAGGATGGAGGGGGAATGGAGGGGGATTGGAGATGGGGTTGGAGGGAGGATGGAGGGTGGAAGGAGGAGAAATGGAGGGGGCTGGTAGATGGAGGGAGGACAGAGGTGGGTTGGACTATGATGGTGGAGGGTTGTAGGGAGGACGGAGGGAGGATGGAGACGGTTTGGAGGGGTGTTGGAGGGTGTTGGGACATCCATCTTTATTCACTTTCATATGCTGGGATCAAGTTACAAGTTTCGCTAAATGTCATGACGGTTAGCAGACCAAGCGTGTCAGTCAGTCCTGTGTGTGTGTGTGTGTGTGTCTGTGTGCGCAAACATATGTGTGTGTTTTTTTGTGTGAGTGTGTGTGTGTGCCTTTGTTGTGTGTGAACTCTACCACACAGTATCAAGTCATCATGCTGCCTGTGGCTCCTTCCCTGATCTCCGATGTTGACTCTGACTGTCAGGCGAACAGAGGGGGTTGGGACATCCAAACACACACCCACACACCCACACCCACACCCACACACACCCCACACACACACACACACACACACACACACACACACACACACACACACACACACACACACACACACACACACACACACTCCTTTCGTGATAGTGGATCTTGACTGTGGCTGTCAGGCATAGCAGGGTCTGAGAAATCAATCTTTGATACACTGGGACCAAGTCAGCACTTTATACTAGATGATGGTTAGCAGACCAAGCGTGTTAGTCAGTCAGTCCACGTGTGTGGGTTTCTGTGTTTCTGTATGTGTGTGTGTGTGTGTGTGTGTGTGTGTGTGTGTGTGTGTGTGTGTGTGTGTGTGTGTGTGTGTGTGTGTGTGTGTGTGTGTGTGTGTGTGTGTGTGTGTGTGCTGCTCTCACAGTCTCACTGCAGAATCCGACTTTGTCCATAAACGTCAAGTTTGGAAGGTTAAGATTAGGCATTAATTCTGAATGGTTCAGTTCAGGCAATAATTCTGAATGGTTAAGGTAAAGGTTAAAGGTTAGGAAAGTGTTAAAAACCCAACGTGTAAAGCGAGGGCCGAGCAGTGGTTTTCACACGCCACTTTCAAGCTTGCGGTTTATGCCAATCTGCCAGACACTTCCACAACGCCCTGGAAAAACCCAAGCCTACTTGATGGCATTAGCGCTCACCGTTTCCCCCTAGTGGCCACTATTGAAGTTGTCTTCCAGACGTCCTGCTTACCTGAAAGGACGTCAAATATCTCTGTTGACCTGGCTGTTGACCTGGCTGTTGACCTGGCTGTTGACCTGGCTGTGGACCTGGCTGTTGACCTGGCTGTCGACCTGGCTGTCGACCTGGCTGTCGACCTGGCTGTCGACCTGGCTGTTGACCTGGCTGTGTAGACGGCTGTTGACCTGGCTGTCGACCTGGCTGTCGACCTGGCTGTTGACCTGGCTGTCGACCTGGCTGTGTAGATGGCTGTTGACCTGGCTGTCGACCTGGCTGTCGACCTGGCTGTCGACCTGGCTGTCGACCTGGCTGTGTAGACGGCTGTCGACCTGGCTGTTGACCTGGCTGTCGACCTGGCTGTCGACCTGGCTGTTGACCTGGCTGTCGACCTGGCTGTCGACCTGGCTGTGTAGATGGCTGTTGACCTGGCTGTCGACCTGGCTGTGTACATGGCTGTTGACCTGGCTGTCGACCTGGCTGTCGACCTGGCTGTTGACCTGGCTGTCGACCTGGCTGTCGACCTGGCTGTCGACCTGGCTGTGTAGATGGCTGTCGACCTGGCTGTCGACCTGGCTGTCGACTTGGCTGTGGACCTGGCTGTTGACCTGGCTGTCGACCTGGCTGTGTAGATGGCTGTTGACCTGGCTGTCGACCTGGCTGTCGACCTGGCTGTTGTATGTAAACTTCCAACTTCCGACTGTATATTTCATTCATCTCTACAGTCTTGTCTTTAAAGGTACTTTGTTTTTGGGGAACTTTCCGCTGTTACACATGTTTTAGTATGAATAGATCCATAGAGTTTTTCTTCAAGTTGGTTGTATACGTACATTGTATTTCTGTTTGTCTGTAGTTAGTTGAGGAATGACAAAACTCAAGAAAGGTTATGCCTGTCAGCCAATTAACCTCTCTGGGATCATTCGGGACGCTAGCGTCCCACCTCGCCAACAGCCAGGGAAATTGCAGGGCTCCAAATTCAAAACAACAGAAATCTCAAAATTAAAATTCCTCAACCATACAAGTATTTGACACCATTTTAAAGAAACACTTCTCGTTAATCCAACCACCGTGTCCGATTTGAAATCATATCATTTTGATAGGTCAGCAACTGGTCACAGAAAGCATTCACTCATTTTCCAACCAAAGAGAGGTGTCACAAAAAGCAGAAATATAGATAAAATGAATCACTAACCTTTGACAATCTTCATCAGATGACACTCATAGGACTCAATGTTACACAATACATGTGTTTTGTTTGATCAAGTTCATATTTGTATACAATAACCTCCATTTACATTGGCGCCAAGTTCAGAGATGCCTCCAAAACATCCGGAGAAATTGCAGATAGCCACATCAAATAACAGAAATACTTATCATAAACTTTGATGAAAGATATATGTTTTACATAGAATTAAAGATAAACTTGTTCCTAATGCAACCGCTGTGTCAGATTTCAAGAAAGCTTTACATGCGTTTAAATATCCCAGATGAACTCAGAACCACTTTGTTTATTGAACAGTGGTTATAGGCCTTGGTTTTTAATATTCGCCCAACAGGCAATCATACATTAAAGTGAAATATGTACTCTGGATGAATGCTCAGTGCAATGGCTGTGGGAAATGGTTTAAAGCACTTAACCTTCGTAACATTAACAAGCATCAGGAAGATCTCATTTGAAAACACATCATAATTCTCCTTTGAGATTCTCTTACATCTTTTTTAACCAACCAACCGTGTTCCTTTTGAAAATATGAAATGTGTAACGTGATGTTTTATGTGCTGTCAAACATGTTTAACGCTCTGTTCTACAACATATTTTCCATGGCTTCATTGTGGAGGATTAATGTCCATTGCCCTTGGACATCGCTCACTATTTTTCCTGACGAGAGCAACACTCTGTTGAGTTCCATACAGTATGTTTGGAACACACACACACACACACACACACACACACACACACACACACACACACACACACACACACACACACACACACACACACACACACACACACACACACACACACACACACACACACACACACACACACACACACACACACACACACACACACACACACAACACACAGTGCAGCTCCTTCCAATAGGGCGCTCTTTAATTCCCACACAAATAGCCAGTTCAGCTGCAAAAGTTAACATGTGCACGCACACACACACAGTTCAATCACCGTGTTTTGCTGCAAACAGACAAACACACCACTATAGATGCCCCATCTGTTCTGAGGTGTTGGAGATCTATTGGCGGATTGGTTTGTCTGACAGTTGTCCATCATTAAACATAGTAAAGCATTTAAAATAGCAACCATCTGGCTTCCTGTTCTGTGGTAAAGTGTTTCCCCAGGAAGACCTAATTACAAGAAACAAACATTTGTTTGGAAAATCAATCAAGTCAAATTTGAAGCCCTTTTTACATCAGGAGATGTCACAAAGTGATATATACAGAAATCAGCCGACAACCCCAAACAGCAAGCAATATAGACATAGAATAATACTTTCCAATTTTTAAGGGTCATGAAAAGTTTATTTCCATCACTACTTTTACATACGCCTGATTGGTGTAGACTTGGACCAGATGGGACTCATTCATCCAAACTAAAAGTGTTGAAACAAGCTGAACAACCTAGCTGTCTGTTTAAAAATACCAGAATACAGCTCAGACAGCCATACATACCCAACAAGACATACCACCAGAGCGTCTCAATTCACAGTCCCCAACACTAGAACAGACTATGGGAGGCGCACAGTACACACTATAGATGCCATGACTACACGTGAACTCTATTCCCACATTAAACATAGTAAAGCTTTAAAATGCAAGCATCTGGCTTCCTGTTCTGTAGTGTTTCCCAGGAAGACCAATTACAAGAAACAAAATTTGTTTGGAAAATCAATCAATCAAATTATGGAACCGTGGGGACATCAGCAGATGTCACAAAGTGCTTATACAGAAATCCAGCCGACAACCCAAACAGCAAGCAATATAGACATAGAATAATACTATCAGTTCATCATACTCGAAGTGAGGACAGATTGACTTCATCACTACAAGCTGAAAGTAGCGAGCTGTCTGTTTACTTCATGTGAATACAGCTGTTAGACAGCCATACAATGTAAGACATACCACCAGAGGTCTCTTCACAGTCCCCAAGTCTAGAACAGACTGCCTTAATGTTGACTACACGGAACTCTATTCCACATCAAGTAACTGATGCAAGCAGTAGAATCAGATTTAAAAAACAATTAAAAATACACCTTATGGAACCGTGGGGACAGTGAAGAGACACACCCACAGGTACAGACACACACATACACGCGATAACACACACACTCTACACACACATACACATGGAAGATGTATTGTAGATAAGTGGTAGTAGAGTAGTGGCCTGAGGGAACACACTTCATGTGAAAAGTGTTATGAAATGCAATGTAATATTCGGATTGTATATAACTGCCTTAATGTTGATGGACCCCAGGAAGAGTAGCTGCTGCCTTCGCAGGAACTAATGGGGATCCATAATAAACCCCAGGAAGAGTAGCTGCTGCCTTGGCAGGAACTAGTGGGGATCCATAATAAACCCCAGGAAGAGTAGCTGCTGCCTTGGCAGGAACTAATGGGGATCCATAATAAACCCCAGGAAGAGTAGCTGCTGCCTTGGCAGGAACTAATGGGGATCCATAATAAACCCCAGGAAGAGTAGCTGCTGCTTTGGCAGGAACTAGGGGATCCATAATAAACCCCAGGAAGAGTAGCTGCTGCCTTGGCAGGAACTAGTGGGGATCTATAATAAACCCCAGGAAGAGTAGCTGCTGCCTTGGCAGGAACTAATGGGGATCCATAATAAACCCCAGGAAGAGTAGCTGCTGCCTTGGCAGGAACTAGTGGGGATCCATAATAAACCCCAGGAAGAGTAGCTGCTGCCTTGGCAGGAACTAGTGGGGATCCATAATAAACCCCAGGAAGAGTAGCTGCTGCTTTGGCAGGAACTAATGGGATCCATAATAAACCCCAGGAAGAGTAGCTGCTGCCTTGGCAGGAACTAGTGGGGATCCATAATAAACCCCAGGAAGAGTAGCTGCTGCCTTGGCAGGAACTAGTGGGGATCCATAATAAACCCCAGGAAGAGTAGCTGCTGCCTTGGCAGAAACTAGTGCGGATCCATAATAAACCCCAGGAAGAGTAGCTGCTGCTTTGGCAGGAACTAATGGGAATCCATAATAAACCCCAGGAAGAGTAGCTGCTGCCTTGGCAGGAACTAGTGGGGATCCATAATAAACCCCAGGAAGAGTAGCTGCTGCCTTGGCAGGAACTAATGGGGATCCATAATAAACCCCAGGAAGAGTAGCTGCTGCCTTGGCAGGAACTAACGGGGATCCATAATAAACCCCAGGAAGAGTAGCTGCTGCCTTGGCAGGAACTAATGGGGATCCATAATAAACCTCACTGCTGCTTGTGCAGTAGCTAATGGGCATCCTAATGAACTAAACTACTGCTCTAGAAGTGAACATTAAACACATGTTGGGTCGTGGGCCTCTGTGGTATTGCTCTAAGGTCATATGAAATTGTCTTACATACGAAATACAAGTAATTTTGATGGATTAATCATCTAATTGTGATGTTTTACATAGAGTGTAGCAACAGTTTAAAACCACTGCGGTACTTAACAGTTTGTGTATTAGGACATTGTCAAATGAAGTGTTAGATATTTAGTATAACAGCAACAGTGTCTTCCAGCATAGCGGATGTTAATCTGCTAATCCTGTTCCTGGTATTCTTTCTGGGTAAAAACCTCCTCATTTAACACACACACACACACACACACACACACACACACACACACACACACACACACACACACACACACACACACACACACACACACACACACACACACACACACACACACACACACACACACACACACACACACACACACAGTAGACTATCTGGGTAAATGCCTCATCAATTAACGTCTAATAATAAATTAATACATCTCGTGTGTGTGTGTGTGTGTGTGTGTGTGTGTGTGTGTGTGTGTGTGTGTGTGTGTGTGTGTGTGTGTGTGTGTGTGTGTGTGTGTGTGTGTGTGTGTGTGTGTGTGTGTGTGTGTGTGTGTGTGTGTGTGTGTGTGTGTGTGTGTGTGTGTGTGGACTGTTCTGAACCTCTCAGCGCTGTATATACCTCTCAAGCCCCACTGCAGTAATTTGAATTGATGGGCAGACCTGCTGTCAGCAGAGCAGCTCGTTACTGGAATGTGTGTGTGTGTGTGTGTCTATGTGTGTGTGTGTGTGTGTGTGCGTGCGCGTGTACACTTCTCTCTCTTTCATCAGTGTTCAACTCTTCTCCTACACTTCTCTCTCTTTCCTCAGTGTTCAACCCTTCTCCTACACTTCTCTCTCTTTCATCAGTGTTCAACCCTTCTCCTACACTTCTCTCTCTTTCCTCAGTGTTCAACTCTTCTCCTACACTTCTCTCTCTTTCATCAGTGTTCAACCCTTCTCCTACACTTCTCTCTCTTTCCTCAGTTTTCAACCCTTCTCCTACACTTCTCTCTCTTTCCTCAGTGTTCAACCCTTCTCCTACACTTCTAACTCTTTCCTCAGTGTTCAACCCTTCTCCTACACTTCTCTCTCTTTCCTCAGTGTTCAACCCTTCTCCTACACTTCTAACTCTTTCATCAGTGTTCAACCCTTCTCCTACACTTCTCTCTCTTTCCTCAGTGTTCAACCTCTTTCCTCAGTGTTCTACTCTTCTCCTACACTTCTCTCTCTTTCATCAGTGTTCAACCCTTCTCCTACACTTCTCTCTCTTTCCTCAGTTTTCAACCCTTCTCCTACACTTCTCTCTCTTTCCTCAGTGTTCAACCCTTCTCCTACACTTCTCTCTCTTTCATCAGTGTTCAACCCTTCTCCTACACTTCTCTCTCTTTCTTCAGTTTTCAACCCTTCTCCTACACTTCTCTCTCTTTCATCAGTGTTCAACTCTTCTCCTACACTTCTCTCTCTTTCCTCAGTGATCAACTCTTCTCCTACACTTCTCTCTCTTTCATCAGTGTTCAACTCTTCTCCTACACTTCTCTCTCTTTCCTCAGTGTTCAAATCTTCTCCTACACTTCTCTCTCTTTCCTCAGTGTTCAACCCATCTCCTACACTTCTCTCTCTTTCCTCAGTTTTCAACCCTTCTCCTACACTTCTCTCTCTTTCCTCAGTGTTCAACTCTTCTCCTACACTTCTCTCTCTTTCATCAGTGTTCAACTCTTCTCCTACACTTCTCTCTCTTTCCTCAGTGTTCAACTCTTCTCCTACACTTCTCTCTCTTTCATCAGTGTTCAACTCTTCTCCTACACTTCTCTCTCTTTCTCCATCTTCCCTGTCTTGTTTTCAGGGCTTTTTGTCGGGAAGCTTTATTTTTCTTTGAGCTTTACTTCGCCGTATCAAAAGAAATGTTGGCTTAACAAGAGGAAGGAATCAATAGGATTCTGTAGAAATAAAGTAGTCGTGTGTGTGTTTGTGTGTGCTAGTGTTTGTTGAACAGCGTGAGATATGCAGACGATAGTTTTTCTAACTCTCTCTCTCTCTCTCTCTCCTCTATACAGTATTTTATAGATAGTGTTTGTTGAACAGCGTGAGATATGCAGACGATAGTTTTTCTAACTCTCTCTCTCTCTCTCTCTCTCTCTCTCTCTCTCCTCTATACAGTATACCCCTGTGTAAACTATAGATAGTGTTCATGATGGTGTACAAAAGGCCATGTTCTCACAAGGCACAGCAGTGACAGTAGACGCTTGTGTTAAACATCTACTGTGTGTTTGTGTGAAACACTATATTATCAAGGAACACAAATGTAAACAGCTGCCGATCACAGCTTCTTTATCTCAGTTTGAAACATAGTCCCCTTTAGCAGGATAAATCATCTCAAAGCCTGCATACATTTAACATGACCATCACCACACAGTCACATTCTCACCGCAGACAAAACAGACCGCCTTTGTGTGATCTGCCTGTTCCACTGCAGAGAAACACCTCTGTCGTTGCTTCTGAGTGGAATGTTTCTACTTTGTTTGTGTGTATCTATTATGTGTATGCTTTAAAACATCTGATTTCAGGCTCTTTCACACACACACACACACACACACACACACGCACGCACGCACGCACGCACGCACGCACGCACGCACACACACACACACGCACGCACGCACGCACGCACGCACGCACGCACACACACACACACACACACACACACACACACACACACACACACTAGTAATGTGTGGTACTCAGTGCTCACAAAGCACAGAAAAGCTCTGCTGGAATCTGCCTCTGCTACCCTGGAAGCCGTACAACCACTTTCACAGAAGTCACTTGACAGATTACAAAGGTATTTAATGGGAAATACTCAATAGAAAAACAACATGGTTGAATAACGGCACTCCGCAGGGTGGAGTTGCTTCTCCATGGCGAACCCTTTTGTTACCCCCAGAGCCAACGCGCCAAGTTCTGACACAAGTTTTTCTGTTCAGCAGAAGTGTTTTGGGAGGTGTGTGTTTGTGTGTGCGTAAGCCTGTGCCCGTGTGTTCCTTAACTAACTATTATTTTCGTCAACCACCCCTGAGGGACTGTTTCTGTTCAAGCTCAACAGCACAGAAAATAAAATGGCCGTCTGCTACATTTTCACATGACGAACACACACAACCTAAACGGCACCCTGCTCCATACACAGTGCCCTATCTCACAACAGTAGTGCACTATGTAGGGAAAAGGCTGCCGTTTGAGACACAGCCTCAGTCCCAGAGGGGTCATTAGAGAACATGTTGGGAGGCGGCCGGTGTTCTCTCTCGCTGGCGTTAATGAGTTGAGGTTATGGCTATATTAAATACACACTCATTAGCATATCAGATATGCTACAGTAGCCTTAGATGTACTGCAACAATACAGGCCCTCTTAGTTGCGTGTTGTAGAGAGGAGGACAGAACATATATTGGGCGAGTGCTTGTAAAACCCATGCAAGTTGTTGTTGTTGTCCATAGACCTGCACACAGTCCTACAGCTTGTCTGTAACACATACAGGATGTATGTAAATGACAAGCATGTATGAAGACGTGTTGAAGGAAGCACAGTGACTCTCAAGCATCAACGTGCACTTTGTAATACGCAAACATACACGTTAGAGTCTGACGTGAGCTTAGCTAGTTTTTACAGTGTGTGTAGATGGTGCACAGCCACGAGCAAACATCCATCCACTGCGTGTTTTAACATGCATAATGCATTAAGTGACTATTGAAATTAGTGTTAAAGTGTTAAAAGCTGAGCAGGATATTGAGTATGTAAATTAGCTGCCAGTTTCATAGCGATGCGAAGTAGTTGACAGCGTTGTCGTGCAGACAAAGGTGTAACTCAGTGTGATGGTTGTCAAAGCTACAACATTCTAGAACTGTAACTCAGTGTGATGGTTGTCAAAGCCACAACATTCTAGAACTGTAACTCAGTGTGATGGTTGTCAAAGCTACAACATTCTAGAACTGTAACTCAGTGTGATGGTTGTCAAAGCCACAACATTCTAGAACTGTAACTCAGTGTGATGGTTGTCAAAGCCACAACATTCTAGAACTGTAACTCAGTGTGATGGTTGTCAAAGTTCTAGAACTGTAATTCAGTGTGATGGTTGTCAAAGCCACAACATTCTAGAACTGTAATTCAGTGTGATGGTTGTCAAAGCCACAACATTCTAGAACTGTAATTCAGTGTGATGGTTGTCAAAGCCACAACATTCTAGAACTGTAATTCAGTGTGATGGTTCAAAGCCACAACATTCTAGAACTGTAATTCAGTGTGATGGTTGTCAAAGCCACAACATTCTAGAACTGTAATTCAGTGTGATGGTTGTCAAAGCCACAACATTCTAGAACTGTAACTCAGTGTGATGGTTGTCAAAGCCACAACATTTTAGAACTGTAATTCAGTGTGATGGTTGTTCAAAAGCCACAACATTCTAGAACTGTAACTCAGTGTGATGGTTGTCAAAGCCACAACATTCTAGAACTGTAACTCAGTGTGATGGTTGTCAAAGCCACAACATTCTAGAACTGTAATTCTAAGGGCCAGTTACATGAACTCTGTTTAAGCCTATGAACTAAAAACACTACAAATATTAACATTTTTTTCACTAATATGGGTCTAGGTGTAATGCCCGGGGTGTAGCGGAGGAAGAAGTCAGGTGCAGGAAACAGAGAGTGCAAGGTAGCGATACTTTTTAATTCACCACACCGGTGAAAACGACGCAACCCAAACAAATGCCCCAAAACAAGGGGAACTAAACAGTCCAGAAAAAACAAACAAACACAGACAACCGTGTCTTACAGTCGTGCCCAATAGCACACAGAAAATAATCCTGCACACCCAGCAGGCGGGCCGGCTGGATAATAAAGCCCAACCAAGTAACCTAACTAAACACAGGTGTAACTAATAAACAGACAAGGGGGTTAAAAGGATCAGTGGCAGCTAGTAGGCCGGTGACGACGACTGCCGAGCGCCACCCAAACAGGAAGGGCAGCTAGTACGACGACCGCCGAGCGCCACCCAAACAGGAAGGGCAGCTAGTACGACGACCGCCGAGCGCCACCCAAACAGGAAGGGCAGCTAGTACGACGACTGCCGAGCGCCACCCAAACAGGAAGGGCAGCTAGTACGACGACTGCCGAGCGCCACCCAAACAGGAAGGGCAGCTAGTACGACGACCGCCGAGCGCCACCCAAACAGGAAGGGCGGCTAGTACGATGACCGCCGAGCGCCACCCGAACAGGAAGGGCGGCTAGTACGACGACCGCCGAGCGCCACCCGAACAGGAAGGGCGGCTAGTACGACGACCGCCGAGCGCCACCCGAACAGGAAGGGGCGGCTAGTACGACGACCGCCGAGCGCCACCCCGAACAGGAAGGGCAGCTAGACGACGACCGCCGAGCGCCACCCGAACAGGAAGGGCAACTAGTACGACCCGCCGAGCGCCACCCGAACAGGAAGGGCAGCTAGTACGACGACCGCCGAGCGCCACCCGAACAGGAAGGGCAGCTAGTACGACGACCGCCGAGCGCCACCCGAACAGGAAGGGCAGCTAGTACGACGACCGCCGAGCGCCACCCGAACAGGAAGGGCAACTAGTACGACGACCGCCGAGCGCCACCCGAACAGGAAGGGCGGCTAGTACGACGACCGCCGAGCGCCACCCGAACAGGAAGGGCAGCTAGTACGACGACCGCCGAGCGCCACCCGCACAGGAAGGGCAGCTACCTTCGTTAGGAGTCATGACACTAGGAAACCAACCCAGAAACCCATCCTAAAAATCTACCTCTGACAAGGTTTCTAAAAATGTTCTCTTGAATGTCCAATTTATATAAATTAGTGTTACTAAACAATTGTACAGACAACATTTTTTAAATTTATTTTTTATTGAACCTTGATTTATTCAACAATGTCAACTCATGTCTAACTTAAGTTCCAGGTCAGGAAGATTAAAATCATTTTACTAAAAGTTTGGTCAGGTAAGATAAATCTAACTCTAAATTAAGTCTAAAGTAGTTTAGCGATGCGTTTGCACAGGAACTCATTCCACATTCTGTTTTGTTAAAGGGGCAGTATTTACCGACCATGGTAAACTCATTCACAGTTCCAGATTCCACATTCTGTTTTGTTAAAGGGACAGTATTTACCGACCATGGTAAACTCATTCACAGTTCCAGATTCCACATTCTGTTTTGTTAAAGGGGCAGTATTTACTGACCATGGTAAACTCATTCACAGTTCCAGATTCCACATTCTGTTTGTTAAAGGCAGTATTTACTGACCATGGTAAACTCATTCACAGTTCCAGATTCCACATTTTGTATTGTTAAAGGGACAGTATTTACCTAATTATGGTAACTCATTCATAGTTCCAGATTCCACATTCTGTTTTGTTAAAGGGGCAGTATGTAAATACCATGGTAAACTCATTCACAGTTCCAGATTCCACATTCTGTTTTGTTGGGGAAGGCAGTATTTACCACTCATGGTAAACTCATTCACAGTTCCAGATTCCACATTCTGTTTTGTTAAAGGGGCAGTATTTACCGACCATGGTAAACTCATTCACAGTTCCAGATTCCACATTCTGTTTTGTTAAAGGGGCAGCATTTACCGACCATGGTAAACTCATTCACAGTTCCAGATTCCACATTATGCTTTGTTAAAGGGGCGGTATTTACCCGACCATGGTAACTCATTCATAGTTCCAGATTCCACATTCTGTTTTGTTAAAGGGGCAGTATTTACGACCATGGTAAACTCATTCCATTCTGTCTTGTTAAAGGGGCAGTATTTACCGACCATGGTAAAACTCATTCCACATTCTGTCTTGTTAAAGGGGCAGTATTTACCGAACACCATGGTAAACTCATTCCACATTCTGTCTTGTTAAAGGGGCAGTATTTACGACCATGGTAAACTCATTCCACATTCTGTCTTGTTAAAGGGGCATTATTTACGACCATGGTAAACTCATTCCACATTCTGTCTTGTTAAAGGGGCAGTATTTACCGACCATGGTAAACTCATTCCACATTCTGTCTTGTTAAGGGGCAGTATTTACCGACCATGGTAACCCATTCATAGTTCCAGATTCCACATTCTGTTTTGTTAAAGGGGCAGTATTTACCGACCATGGTAAACTCATTCACAGTTCCAGATTCCACATTCTGTTTGTTAAAGGGGCAGTATTTACTGACCATGGTAAATCATTCATAGTTCCAGATTCCACATTCTGTTTTGTTAAAGGGGCAATATTTACCGACCATGGTAAACTCATTCATAGTTCCAGATTCCACATTCTGTTTTGTTAAAGGGGCAGTATTTACCGACCATGGTAAACTCATTCACAGTTCCAGATTCCACATTCTGTTTTGTTAAAGGGCAGTATTTACCCCGACCATGGTAAACTCATTCACAGTTCCAGATTCCACATTCTGTTTTGTTAAAGGGGCAGTATTTACTGACCATGGTAAACTCATTCATTACAGTTCCAGATTCCACATTCTGTTTTGTTAAAGGGGCAGTATTTACTGACCATGGTAAACTCATTCACAGTTCCAGATTCCACATTCTGTTTTGTTAAAGGGGCAGTATTTACCGACCATGGTAAACTCATTCACAGTTCCAGATTCCACATTTTTGTATTGTTAAAGGGACAGTATTTACCGACCATGGTAAACTCATTCATAGTTCCAGATTCCACATTCTGTTTTGTTAAAGGGGCAGTATGTACCGACCATGGTAAACTCATTCACAGTTCCAGATTCCACATTCTGTTTTGTTAAAGGGGCAGTATTTACCGACCATGGTAAACTCATTCACAGTTCCAGATTCCACATTCTGTTTTGTTAAAGGGGCAGTATTTACCGACCATGGTAACTCATTCACAGTTCCAGATTCCACATTCTGTTTTGTTAAAGGCAGTATTTACCGACCATGGTAAACTCATTCACAGTTCCAGATTCCACATTATGCTTTGTTAAAGGGGCAGTATTTACCGACCATGGTAAACTCATTCATAGTTCCAGATTCCACATTCTGTTTTGTTAAAGGGGCAGTATTTACGACCATGGTAAACTCCATTCCACATTCTGTCTTGTTAAAGGGGCAGTATTTACCGACCAGCAGTAAACTCATTCCACATTCTGTCTTGTTAAGGGCAGTATTTACCGACCATGGTAAACTCAATTCTGCACATTCTGTCTTGTTAAAGGGGCAGTATTTACCGACCATGGTAAACTCATTCCACATTCTGTCTTGTTAAAGGGCAGTATTTACCGACCATGGTAAACTCATTCCACATTCTGTCTTGTTAAAGGGCAGTATTTACCCGACCATGGTAAACTCATTCCACATTCTGTCTTGTTAAAGGGGCAGTATTTACCGACCATGGTAAACTCATTCATAGTTCAGATTCCAGCATTCTGTTTTGTTAAAGGGCAGTATTTACCAATTCATGGTAAACTCATTCACAGTTCCAGATTCCACATTCTGTTTTGTTAAAGGGGCAGTATTTACTGACCATGGTAAAACTGGTCTATAGTTCCAGATTCCACATTCTGTTTTGTTAAAGGGGCAATATTTAATACCATGGTGTAAACTCATTCATAGTTCCAGATTCCACATTCTGTTTTGTTAAAGGGGCAATATTTACCGACCATGGTAAACTCATTCATAGTTCCAGATTCCACATTCTGTTTTGTTAAAGGGGCAGTATTTACCGACTCATGGTAAACTCATTCACAGTTCCAGATTCCACATTCTGTCTCTGTTAAAGGGGCAGTATTTACTGACCATGGTAAACTCATTCATAGTTCCAGATTCCACATTCTGTTTTGTTAAAGGGGCAATATTTACCGACCATGGTAAACTCTTTCACAGTTCCAGATTCCACATTCTGTTTTGTTAAAGGGGCAGTATTTACCGACCATGGTAAACTCATTCACAGTTCCAGATTCCACATTCTGTTTTGTTAAAGGGGCAGTATTTACTGACCATGGTAAACTCATTCACAGTTCCAGATTCCACATTCTGTTTTGTTAAAGGGGCAGTATTTACTGACCATGGTAAACTCATTCACAGTTCCAGATTCCACATTCTGTTTTGTTAAAGGGCAGTATTTACTGACCATGGTAAACTCATTCACAGTTCCAGATTCCACATTCTGTTTTGTTAAAGGGGCAGTATTTACTGACCATGGTAAACTCATTCACAGTTCCAGATTCCACATTCTGTTTTGTTAAAGGGGCAGTGTTTACTGACCATGGTAAACTCATTCACAGTTCCAGATTCCACATT
>NW_026280383.1:77500-122500 GCF_023373465.1 Oncorhynchus keta | reverse complement strand
AACAAAGTCAGTTAGAGAGGAAGGTGATCATGATGGTGACCCAGCGTGTCCTTCTCCATTCATACCAACAGAACAAAGTCAGTTAGAGGAAGGTGATCATGATGGTGACGGTGTCCCAGCGTGTCCTTCCATTCATACCAACAGAACAAAGTCAGTTAGGAGAGGAAGGTGACAAGTGATGGTGACCCAGCGTGTCCTTCATTCATACCAACAGAACAAAAAAGTCAGTTAGAGAGGAAGGTGTTCATGATGGTGACGGTGTCCCAGCGTGTCCTTCCATTCATACCAACAGAACAAAGTCAGTTAGAGGAAGGTGTTCATGATGGTGACGGTGTCCCAGCGTGTCCTTCTCCATTCATACCAACAGAACAAAGTCAGTTAGAGAGGAAGGTGATCATGATGGTGACCCAGCGGTCCTCCCATTCATACCAACAGAACAAAGTCAGTTAGAGAGGAAGGTGATCATGATGGTGACGGTGTCCATGTCCTTCTCCATTCATACCAACAGAACAAAGTCAGTTAGAGAGGAAGGTGTTCATGATGGTGACGGTGTCCCAGCGTGTCCTTCTCCATTCATACCAACAGAACAAAGTCAGTTAGAGAGGAAGGTGATCATGATGGTGACGGGGTGTCCCAGCGTGTCCTTCTCCATTCATACCAACAGAACAAAGTCAGCTAGAGAGGAAGTTCATCATGATGGTGACGGTGTCCCAGCGTGTCCTTCTCCATTCAAACCAACAGAACAAAGTCAGTTAGAGAGGAAGGTGGTCATGATGGTGACGGTGTCCCAGCGTGTCCTTCTCCATTCAAACCAACAGAACAAAGTCAGTTAGAGAGGAAGGTGATCATGATGGTGACGGTGTCCCAGCGTGTCCTTCTCCCATTCATACCAACAGAACAAAGTCAGTTAGAGAGGAAGGTGATCATGATGGTGACGGTGTCCCAGCGTGTCCTTCTCCATTCATACCAACAGAACAAAGTCAGTTAGAGAGGAAGGTGGTCATGATGGTGACGGTGTCCCAGCGTGTCCTTCTCCATTCATACCAACAGAACAAAGTCAGTTAGAGAGGAAGGTGATCATGATGGTGACGGTGTCCCAGCGTGTCCTTCTCCATTCATACCAACAGAACAAAGTCAGTTAGAGAGGAAGGTGGTCATGATGGTGACGGTGTCCCAGGGTGTCCTTCTCCATTCAAACCAACAGAACAAAGTCAGTTAGAGAGGAAGGTGATCATGATGGTGACCCAGCGTGTCCTTCTCCATTCATACCAACAGAACAAAGTCAGTTAGAGAGGAAGGTGATCATGATGGTGACCCAGCGTGTCCTTCTCCATTCATACCAACAGAACAAAGTCAGTTAGAGAGGAAGGTGACATGATGGTGACCCAGCGTGTCCTTTCTCCATTCATACCAACAGAACAAAGTCAGTTAGAGAGGAAGGTGATCATGATGGTGACCCAGCGTGTCCTTCTCCATTCAAACCAACAGAACAAAGTCAGTTAGAGAGGAAGGTGTTCATGATGGTGACCCAGCCGTGTCCTTCCCATTCATACCAACAGAACAAAGTCAATTAGAGAGGAAGGTGTTCATGATGGTGACCCAGCGTGTCCTTCTCCATTCAAACCAACAGAACAAAGTCAGTTAGAGAGGAAGGTGTTCATGATGGTGACCCAGCGTGTCCTTCTCCATTCATACCAACAGAACAAAGTCAATTAGAGAGGAAGGTGTCATGATGGTGACCCAGCGTGTCCTTCTCCATTCATACCAACAGAACAAAGTCAGTTAGAGAGGAAGGTGGTCATGATGGTGACGTTGTCCCAGCGTGTCCTTCTCCATTCATACCAACAGAACAAAGTCAATTAGAGAGGAAGGTGTTCATGATGGTGACCCAGCGTGTCCTTCTCCATTCATACCAACAGAACAAAGTCAGTTAGAGAGGAAGGTGTTCATGATGGTGACCCAGCGTGTCCTTTCCATTCATACCAACAGAACAAAGTCAGTTAGAGAGGAAGGTGGTCATGATGGTGACGCTTGTCCCAGCGTGTCCTTCTCCATTCATACCAACAGAACAAAGTCAGTTAGAGAGGAAGGTGGTCATGATGGTGACGTTGTCCCAGCGTGTCCTTCTCATTCAAACCAACAGAACAAAGTCAGTTAGAGAGGAAGGTGGTCATGATGGTGACGGTGTCCCAGCCGTGTCCTTCTCCATTCAAACCAACAGAACAAAGTCAGTTAGAGAGGAAGGTGTTCATGATGGTGACGGTGTCCCAGCGTGTCCTTCTCCATTCATACCAACAGAACAAAGTCAGTTAGAGAGGAAGGTGATCATGATGGTGACCCAGCGTGTCCTTCTCCATTCATACCAACAGAACAAAGTCAGTTAGAGAGGAAGGTGATCATGATGGTGACGGTGTCCCAGCGTGTCCTTCTCCATTCATACCAAACAGAACAAAGTCAGTTAGAGAGGAAGGTGGTCATGATGGTGACGTTGTCCCAGCGTGTCCTTCTCCATTCAAAAACCAACAGAACAAAGTCAGTTAGAGAGGAAGGTGTTCATGATGGTGACGGTGTCCCAGCGTGTCCTTCTCCATTCATACCAACAGAACAAAGTCAGTTAGAGAGGAAGGTGTTCATTATGGTGACGGTGTCCCAGCGTGTCCTTCTCCATTCATACCAACAGAACAAAGTCAGTTAGAGAGGAAGGTGATCATGATGGTGACCCAGCGTGTCCTTCTCCATTCATACCAACAGAACAAAGTCAGTTAGAGGAAGGTGATCATGATGGTGACGGTGTCCCAGCGTGTCCTTCTCCATTCATACCAACAGAACAAAGTCAGTTAGAGAGGAAGGTGATCATGATGGTGACCCAGCGTGTCCTTCCCTCCATTCATACCAACAGAACAAAGTCAGTTAGAGAGGAAGGTGTTCATGATGGTGACGGTGTCCCAGCGTGTCCTTCTCCATTCATACCAACAGAACAAAGTCAGTTAGAGGGAAGGTGTTCATGATGGTGACGGTGTCCCAGCGTGTCCTTCTCCATTCATACCAACAGAACAAAGTCAGTTAGAGAGGAAGGTGATCATGATGGTGACCCAGCGTGTCCTTCTCCATTCATACCAACAGAACAAAGTCAGTTAGAGGAAGGTGATCATGATGGTGACGGTGTCCCAGCGTGTCCTTCTCCATTCATACCAACAGAACAAAGTCAGTTAGAGAGGAAGGTGTTCATGATGGTGACGGTGTCCCAGCGCGTGTCCTTCTCCATTCATACCAACAGAACAAAGTCAGTTAGAGAGGAAGGTGATCATGATGGTGACGGTGTCCCAGCGTGTCCTTCTCCATTCATACCAACAGAACAAAGTCAGTTAGAGAGGAAGGTCATCATGATGGTGACGGTGTCCCAGCGTGTCCTTCTCCATTCAAACCAACAGAACAAAGTCAGTTAGAGAGGAAGGTGATCATGATGGTGACGGTGTCCCAGCGTGTCCTTCTCCCATTCAAACCAACAGAACAAAGTCAGTTAGAGAGGAAGGTCATCATGATGGTGACGGTGTCCCAGCGTGTCCTTCTCCATTCAAACCAACAGAACAAAAAGTCAGTTAGAGAGGAAGGTGGTCATGATGGTGACGGTGTCCCAGCGTGTCCTTCTCCATTCAAACCAACAGAACAAAGTCAGTTAGAGAGGAAGGTGATCATGATGGTGACGGTGTCCCAGCGTGTCCTTCTCCATTCAAACCAACAGAACAAAGTCAGTTAGAGAGGAAGGTGGTCATGATGGTGACCCAGCGTGTCCTTCTCCATTCAAACCAACAGAACAAAGTCAGTTAGAGAGGAAGGTGATCATGATGGTGACGTTGTCCCAGCGTGTCCTTCTCCATTCAAACCAACAGAACAAAGTCAGTTAGAGAGGAAGGTGATCATGATGGTGACGTTGTCCCAGCGTGTCCTTCTCCATTCATACCAACAGAACAAAGTCAGTTAGAGAGGAAGGTGGTCATGATGGTGACGGTGTCCCAGCGTGTCCTTCTCCATTCATACCAACAGAACAAAGTCAGTTAGAGAGGAAGGTGATCATGATGGTGACGTTGTCCCAGCGTGTCCTTCTCCATTCATACCAACAGAACAAAGTCAGTTAGAGAGGAAGGTGTTCATGATGGTGACGGTGTCCCAGCCGTGTCCTTCTCCATTCATACCAACAGAACAAAGTCAGTTAGAGAGGAAGGTGTTCATGATGGTGACGGTGTCCCAGCGTGTCCTTCTCCATTCATACCAACAGAACAAAGTCAGTTAGAGAGGAAGGTGTTCATTATGGTGACGGTGTCCCAGCGTGTCCTTCTCTATGGACACAGGCATTAGCCAGTGTCACATCACAATATTAGAATGTCAGAGAGATGTCAGACTGTCGCCAAGCTACAAGGGGACCTGTTATTTACACAACTTCTGCTGTGTTCAAAGGTTCCCCCCCGTGGCAGTTTGCAAATCTACTGGGAGTGAAGGAGCCTTGCATAGCGTCAGTTAGCTTTTTTACAAATGACCCGCCTGCTCGACAGGAAGTTAAAATGCCACCTCTGTTTCTACTGATTGAACAGGAAAGGGCTTCAAGGACATTGAGACGACAGGGGAAACCAGAGAAAGAGAGAGAAAAACAGAGAGAACAAGTAGGAAAGGAGAGAGAGAGAGAGAGAGAGAGAGAGAGAGAGAGAGAGAGAGAGAGAGAGAGAGAGAGAGAGAGAGAGAGAGAGAGAGAGAGAGAGATTGCAGGGTGTCATGGTGATTAAGTCCGATGTGAAAGAAAGCCAATCATTTCTTGTCTGAATTAATGTGAATGCCAGTGGAGGAAGTGAGTTGTTTAAACTGCCAGTCGGGGTCTCATTGAAATGTATGGTTGGAGGGTTGATGGTAATGCCTCAGTGTATTTGGACAGCAGGGAGAGGAGAGAGGAGAAGAAATGAGAAAACAGAAGAGGAGAGGGAGAGGGAGAGCTGCACAACATTTTGTGTTATTCATGCCTTGGTGGTTGGTTGGCGCTGGGTGTTTGCTATGCATTAGCCAGCTACTGTCTTAGAGACCAGGAACGTCTGCACACAATGTCTCGCTCTGCAGAGTGAAACAGCACAAGCGCAGAGGAAGAGAGATGGAGAATGAGAACGAGGGTAGGAGAGAGACAGAGCGAGAGAGAGAGAGAGAGAGAGAGAGAGAAAAAGTGGGGAAGAAAATGTTGAAAAAGAGAACAGGATCAAGAGATGGAAGAAGGAGACAGAAAACCCTATCAAAGAGAGGGGATGAAATAAAAGAGAGAGAGGGAGCAGTATAGAAGTAGAGAGCAGTATAGAAGTAGAGAGCAGTATAGAAATAGAGAGCAATATAGAAATAGAGAGCAGTATAGAAGTAGAGAGCAGTATAGAAATATAGAGAAGTATAGAAATAGAGAGCAGTATAGAAGTAGAGAGAAGTATAGAAATAGAGAGCAGTATAGAAGTAGAGAGCAGTATAGAAATAGAGAGCAGTATAGAAATAGAGAGCAGTATAGAAATAGAGAGCAGTATAGAAGTAGAGAGCAGTATAGAAATAGAGAGCAGTGTAGAAATAGAGAGCAGTATAGAAATAGAGAGCAGTATAGAAATAGAGAGCAGTATAGAAATAGAGAGCAGTATAGAAATAGAGAGCAGTATAGAAGTAGAGAGCAGTATAGAAATAGAGAGCAGTATAGAAATAGAGAGCAGTATAGAAGTAGAGAGCAGTATAGAAATAGAGAGCAGTATAGAAATAGAGAGCAGTATAGAAGTAGAGAGCAGTATAGAAGTAGAGAGCAGTATAGACATAGAGAGCAGTATAGAAATAGAGAGCAGTATAGAAATAGAGAGCAGTATAGAAATAGAGAGCAGTATAGAAGTAGAGAGCAGTGTAGAAATAGAGAGCAGTATAGAAATAGAGAGCAGTATAGAAATAGAGAGCAGTATAGAAATAGAGAGCAGTATAGAAATAGAGAGCAGTATAGAAGTAGAGAGCAGTATAGAAATAGAGAGCAGTATAGAAATAGAGAGCAGTATAGAAATAGAGAGCAGTATAGAAATAGTGAGCAGTATCGAAATAGAGAGCAGTATAGAAATAGAGAGCAGTATAGAAGTAGAGAGCAGTATAGAAATAGAGAGCAGTATAGAAGTAGAGAGCAGTATAGAAATAGAGAGTAGTATAGAAATATAGAGCAGTTTAGAAATAGAGAAGGAGAAAGAAAAACTTTACTGCAAAGTTAGACTCATATGTCACCCAGCTGTCACAATTGGGTTCCAAATTACAGTAGACAAGACCAGAAGGTCAAATCAAAGCCCCCTCACCCAATCCCTTTTCATCTGACAGCTATGCAGCCTTCGTAAAGCCTGTGTAAAGGTTCATAAGACTGTCGTAAGTCTTCATACCACTGCCGGTAGCATGACATCCCGCACTAGAAACACCTTTGCCGTAGTACAGTACAAACCTTTCTTTCATGTTTAATCGGTGACACATGGTTTGTGGGTAAAGTACATTTTACAGACTTGATTGCAACATCTTCAAAGGGGTTCAGTTGCTGGGCCGGGTTTCCATTCTCTGTGATTGTCTAGCCTACGTCCCAAATGACACCCTATCCCCTACATAGTGCAGTACTTTTAACCAGAGTGCTATAGACCCTTCTGAAATGTAGTGCACTATATAGGGTGCTACTTGGGTGGAAGGGGAATGAAGCTGAGAGTGAATACTGTAGGAGGGGAAGCAGAAGTGGCATCACAAACTTCAAAGAGTCTCTGGTGAGACATGATGCAATACCAGGAAATGGGGCTCCTCGCTCCTCCTCACTGTTTGCTTTTGGGCATAGAGAAAAAAGAACAGGTAGAACAGAATGAAATACAGTTATAGTCTATTTTATTCTACTGGCTATGGGGCCTTAACACTGAACATCGATATTACACAGAGAAGACAGAGCCTTTGCTGCAGAAGCAGGTAGAATCAAATAAAGTGATGATCTCCTCTATTGTAGTGTCTGAACATCACAATAACACGACCACAGATGGTTGAAACCGTTCTGGTTTGACCGTGGTATTGTGTTTAGAATTGGGGTCAATTGGTTAGCAAATCGTTTTTTTGTCAATGGGGAATCAGAGATTTAGTGTTCTCAGATAAACTCTCTTTACAATGCCGCGATAGCAAACCCCATTGGTTGAGCCAATCAATTTGATTGAAGGCTGAAATTGTGGTGTAGTGGTGCTGAAAATAGCTCCAGAGATGAAGAGAGAGAAAAGGGCTATCAGTTGCTCGTAATAATGAGAAGCTGGGGACTTCCAAGAAGGGAATGGACTGTGCCTTGTGGAATGCCTCTCAAATGGCACCCTATTCTTCTACAGTAGGGTTCACTACTTTATGAAGAGGACTATGTCAAGTGATTTTCCACTTCCTATGTATGTGGAGGAGACACATTACAATTCTCATCAAGGGTCTTCCTATTATATTCTAGTTTTCCTACTTTTGTCCAGATATTTAGATTTTGAAGACTCAGCTCTGATTCCATTTGAAATCATCTGAGGTAAAAGGGTTGTTCAATTACATCCGGCCTGTTGTCCGGACCTCGGGCAGTCTCTATGGGGGTACCAGGGTTCCATTCTCAGGCCGACTCTTTTCTCTGTACATATCAATGATGTCGCTCTTGCTGCGGGTGATTCCTTGATCCACCTCTACGCAGACGACACCATTCTGTATACATCTGGCCCTTCATTGGACACTGTGTTAACAAACCTACAGATGAGCTTCAATGCCTCCAACTGCTCTTAAACGCTAGTAAAACTAAATGTATGCTCTTCAACCGATCACTGCCCGCACTACTAGCATCACTATTCTGGACGGTTCTGACTTAGAATATGTGACAACAACAAATACCTAGGTGTCTGGCTAGAATGTAAACTCTCCTTACAGACTCATAGTAAGCATCTCCAATCCAAAATTAAATCTAGAATCGGCTTCCCACTTCGCCTCAAGCCTCCTTAACTCACGCTGCCAAACATACCCTCATAAAACTGATTATCCTACCGATCCTCGACATCGACAATGTCATTTACAAAATAGCCTCCAACACTCTACTCAGTAAACTGGATGCAGTCTATCACAGTGCCATCCGTTTTGTCACCAAAGCCCCTCATACCACCCACCACTGCAACCTGTATGCTTTTGTCGGCGGGCCCTCGCTACATATTCAACGCCAGACCCACTAGCTCCAGGTCATCTATAAGTCTCTGCTAGGTGAAGTTCTACCTTATCTCAGCTCACTGGTCACCATAACAACACCCAGCCGTAGCACGCGCTCCAGCAGGTATATCTCACTGGTCATCCCCAAAGCCAACAACTCCTTTGGCCGCCTTCCAGTTCTCTGCTGCCAATGACTGGAACGAATTGCAAAAATCACTGAAGTTGGAGGCTTATACCTCCCTCACTAACTTTAAGCTTCAGCTATCTGAGCAGCTTACCAATCGCTGCAGCTGTACACAGCCCATCTGTAAATAGCCCACCCAACTACCTACCTCATCCCCATATTGTTTTAATTGATATTTTTGGCTCTTTTGCACACCAGTATCTCTACTTGCACATCATCATCTGCACATCCATCACTTCAGTGTTAATTTGCTAAATTGTAATTACTTCACTACTATGGCCTATGTATTGCCTTACCTCCTTACTCCATTTGCACACACTGTATACAGACTTTCCTATTTTGTTCTTGGCTGTACTTTTGTGTAACTCTGTGTTGTTTTTTGTCGCAGTGATTTGCTCTGACCAGGTCGCAGTTGTTGAGAACTTGTTCTCCAACTGTCTACCTGGTTAAATAAAGGTGATTCATTTGTTTTTTTAAACACGATGAAAATCCCCCTCCTTTTCAAATCTCCTCAGCTGTTAACATTGAGGAGGAACATTTTCTAACGTGAAACATGACAAAGTTGGTATTGAGAACTGTCTGTTCTCCAGATGAGCCATGAATCAGTGAATCGTCAGACTGATTGGTTTACCTTTCAGGAAGTGATGTTAAAAGATAAAGGTCCTTTCAGGAAGTGATCATTTTTACTTTTTGATGTTAAAACACGGAAGTGAAAAATCCCCTGATGTTAAAAGACATGATTGGTTTACTTTTCAAATCTCCTTGGTTTACCAGGAAGTGATGTTAAAAGACATTGGTTTTACTTGGAAGTGATGTTAAAAGACGTTTTTGGTTTACTCCTTTCAAAGTGATGAAACATGACAAAGTGATTGGTTTACTCTTTCAATGTTAAAAGACGTGATTGGTTTACTCCTTTAAGAAGTGTTTGTTAAATGTCTGATTGGTTTGTCTGCCTGCCTCTGAGATGAGTGATGTGAAAAGGCATCGGTTTACTCCTTTCAGGAAGTGATGTTAAAAGACGTGATTGGTTTACTCCTTTCAGGAAGTGATGTTAAAAGACGTGATTGGTTTACTCCTTTCAGGAAGTGATGTTAAAAGACGTGATTGGTTTACTCCTTTCAGGAAGTGATGTTAAAAGACGTGATTGGTTTACTCCTTTCAGGAAGTGATGTTAAAAAACGTGATTGGTTTACTCCTTTCAGGAAGTGATGTTAAAAGACGTGATTGGTTTACTCCTTTTAGAAAGTGATGTTAAAAGACGTGATTGGTTTACTCCTTTCAGGAAGTGATGTTAAAAGACGTGATTGGTTTACTCCTTTCAGGAAGTGATTGATGTTAAAAGCAAGAAGAAGAAAATAAAGACGAACAAGACGAACACAAATAGTTTATCGTGATGTTAACTTTGGGAAAGTCAAAAATTCCCACAATTTGTTTGTTAAAAATAATTGGTTTACCGCTGTATAAGGAAAAACATGTGTACGCTAAGTATCATTCAAATGAGCTGTTTTCAAAGACAGAAAGTTAAAGAGAGAAAGAAACCATTTCTTTTGCGATAACCAAGCCTTGGTTTTAATCAAAGCCCTGTTGGAATGAAAGGAACAGGATTCCAAACCAATGGCCCTGAAAGAGAAAGAGAACAGAAGAATGGAAGACATCAAGTGTTCTTAGAATCCAATCAACCCCTAGAGCCACCTCTAAAACAAGCCCACTTTGACTCAAAGCCTGCTTCCCAAATGGCACCCTGTTCCCTATATAGCGTGCTCCGTTTGACCAGGGCCCATAGCGCTCTGGTCAATAGAATAGGGTGCCATCCAGAACACAGACAAAGCTATTAAAGCTAAATGAGTCGGCTAGCTAGAGAGCCTGAAGCACTGACACACAGGGAGACACAGCTATTAACATGCATCTGTTTAGCCAGGTCAGACACACTCTCTTCTGGAATTGGAATTCAGAACACAAAAACAGTTCAGTTAAAGACTTGATGAGAATCCTAGAACCCTTAGAATCTTGACATGTTTCTTATGACCTTTCACTGACATAGTGTGCCTCCCAAATGGTACACTATTACCTACATAGTGAAGTGCACTGCTTTTAACCAGGGCACATAGGGAATAGTGAGCAATTTGGGATGCAGGGCTGGTTCCCTTCAGACACAAACTAAATACTACCTTCACACCAGCCGTGTCTTGGTTTAGGACTGTGCTCCAGACAATGCTGGCTTGGGGCCTCCTGGGGTTCAGCAGTTAACTCCTGGTGTCAATGCAAATGACAGCACCATGAGGTTACACAGTCATGCAATATATTACACCATATTTGGGAGACACAGTCTAGCAAACCAATGTGTCCTAAACTCAAACACTCTAAGACAGTCTCTTAAACTGTCAATCATTGCATCCATTGCTCTGTGGTTCCGTTTCCTCATGCCGATCCCTAAGTTTACCAAACTAAGTGACAAGGTTAAGCTGTTGACATGGCAGGTGTAACAGGTCTCTGGTGTACTGAGGCTGCCGGTCTGTACTGTATGCAGTGTGTGTGTGTGTGTCTCTCTCTCTCTCTCTCTCCCTCTCCCCTCCTACTGAATGAATGAATGAAATAATGTTATTTTCGTGTCAAATGACCATTTGGTAACCCATCCCTTATGGGATTAATTGACACATAAATAAACATTACAAGTATTCACTGTGGTAATTAAATGATAATTATTCTTCCAGTGTTCTCTGCATTGCGCATCGCCCAAAGAGTGAACAAATGTAAGGTACAAATCAATACATAGAGCAAATAATAGTAAATAAGTCTTAAATGTCTCTTAAACCTCCACTTTCCACCATCCTCCATCTCTCTCTCTCACCCACCCCTCCATCCTTCTCCTCTATCCTCTCCCCTTTCCACCCCCTCCTCTCCTCCCCTCCCCTCTCCACCATCCTCCATCTCTCTCCCTCCCCTCCTCCTTCTCCTCTCTCCCTCCCCTCTCCACCATCCTCCATCTCTCTCCCTCCCCCTCCTTCTCCTCTCTCCCTCCCCCTCCTCATCCTCCTCTCTCCATCTCTCTCTCTCACCTCCCCTCCTCCTTCTCCATCTCCATCTCTCTCTCTCACCCACCCCCTCCCCTCCTCCACCATCCTCCATCTCTCTCTCTCCCTCCCCTCTCCACCATCCTCCATCTCTCTCACACCATCCACCCCTCCTTCTCCTCTCTCCCTCATCTCCTCCTCACTTCCCCTCTCCCTCCTCCCCTCTCTTTCCTTCCTCTCTCCCCCGCCCTCTTCCCCTTTCTCTCTAACCCCCTATCTCTATCCCTCCCTCTCAAGGTGTCTTGGAAGTCACAGTTAACTAGGAGTATGGGAATAGACTGCTAGGGGTTTTTGAAGGAGTCTGAAGGGCCCCTCAGAGCCCTGCTCTGTCCATGTGTCTCATACTAATTCTCTTTTATGTGGACCATTAGGATCAGGGTCTGATAGAGGGAGGGAAGGAATGAAAGAGGAAGGGAGAAAATGAGGGAGTGAGAAAGGGATGGAGGGAGGGAAGGAGAGATGGAGGGAGGGACGGAGGGTGAAGACCACAGGGATGGAGGGATGATATTAGAGAAGAGAGGACCACAGGGATGGAGGGATGATGGTAGAGAGGAGAGGAGAGGACCCCCGGGATAGAAGGATGATGGTAGAGAGGAGAGGACTACAGGGATGGAGGGATGATGGTAGAGAGGAGAGGACCACAGGGATGGAGGGATGATGGTAAGAGAGGAGAGGAGAGGACCACAGGGATGGAGGGATGATGGTAGAGGAGGAGAGGACCAGAGGGATGGAGATGGATGATGGTAGAGAGGGGAGGGGATGAGGAGGGGATGGAGGGATGATGGTAGAGGGGGGCACATGGATGGAGGGATGATGGCAAGAGAGGAGAGGACCACAGGGATGGAGGGATGATGGTAGAGGGGAGAGAAGATGATGACAGATGACTCCTTGCTGTCCCCAGTCCACCTGGCCGTGCTGCTGCCAGTTTCAACTGTTCTGCCTGCGGATATGGAACCCTGACCTGTTCACCGGACGTCTGGGACCTGCTGTTTTCAACTCACTAGAGACAGCAGGAGCGGTAGAGATACTCTGAATCATTGCCTATGAAAAGTCAACTGGCATTTACTCCTGAGGTGCTGACCTGCTGCAACCTCATCAACCACAGTGATTTTTATCATTTGACCCCTGCTGGTCATCTATGAACATTTGAACATCTTGGCCATGTTCTGTTATAATCTCCACCCGGCACAGCCAGAAGAGGACTGGCCACACCACATAGTCTGGTTCCTCTCTAGGTTTCTTCCTAGATTCTGGCCTTTTCCTAGCCACCGTGCGTCTACACCTGCATTGCTTGCTGTTTTGTGTTTTAGGCTGGGGTTCTGTACAGCACTTTGAGATATCAGCTGATGTACGAAGGGCGATATAAATACATTGATTAAATTTGATGATGACAGGAATGATGGGATGATGGTACAGAGGAGTGGAGAGGACCGCAGGGATGGAGGGATGATGGTAGAGAGGAGAGGACCACAGGGATGGAGGGATGATGGTAGAGAGGAGAGGACCACAGGGATGGAGGGATGATGGTAGAGAGGAGAGGACCACAGGGATGCAGGGATGATGGTAGGGGAGAGACCACAGGGATGGAGGTAGAGAGGAGGACACAGGGATGATGGTAGAGGGTAGAGATGGGACCACAGGGATGGAGGGATGATGGTAGAGAGGAGAGGATCACAGGGATGATGGTAGAGAGGAGAGAAGAGGACCACAGGGATGGGGATGATGGTAGAGAGGAGAGGACCACAGGGATGGAGGGATGATGGTAGAGAGGAGAGGACCACAGGGATGGAGGGATGATGGTAGAGAGAGGATGGAGGGACCACAGGGATGGAGGGATGATGGTAGAGAGGAGAGGACCACAGGGAGGAGGGATGATGGTAGAGAGGAGAGGAGGGATGATGGTACCACAGGGATGGAGGGATGATGGTAGAGAGGAGAGGATCACAGGGATGGAGGGATGATGGTAGAGAGGAGAGGATCACAGGGATGATGGTAGAGGAGAGGACCACAGGGATGGAGGGATGATGGTAGAGAGGAGAGGATCAGGGACCACAGGGATGGAGGGATGATGGTAGAGAGGAGAGGACCACAGGGATGGAGGGATGATGGTAGAGGAGAGGACCACAGGATGGAGGGATGATGGTAGAGAGGAGAGGAGAGGACCACAGGGATGGAGGGATGATGGTAGAGAGGAGAGGACCACAGGGATGGAGGGATGGGATGGTAGAGTGGACCACAGGGATGAGGAGAGGAGAGGACCACAGGGATGGAGGGATGATGGTAGAGAGGAGAGAGGACCACAGGGATGCAGGGATGATGGTAGAGAGGAGAGAGGACACAGGGAGGGATGGGATGGAGGGATGATGGTAGAGAGGAGAGGAGAGGACCACAGGGATGCAGGGATGATGGTAGAGAGGAGAGGACCACAGGGATGGAGGTAGAGAGGAGAGGAGAGGATCACAGGGATGATGGTAGAGAGGAGAGGAGAGAGGACCACAGGGATGGAGGGATGATGGTTGAGAGAGAGGACCACAGGGAGGAGGTAGAGAGGAGAGGACCACAGGGATGGAGGGATGATGGTAGAGAAGAGAGGACCACAGGATGGAGGGATTATGGTAGAGAGGAGAGGACCACAGGGAGGAGGGATTATGGTAGAGAGGAGAGGACCACAGGGAGGGAGGGATGATGGTTGAGAGGAGAGGACCACAGGGATGGAGGGATGATGGTAGAGAGGAGAGGACCACAGGAGGGAGGGATTATGGTAGAGAGGAGAGGACCACAGGGAGGGAGGGATGGGATGATGGTTGAGAGGAGAGGACCAGGGATGGAGGGATGTTGGAGAGGAGAGGACCACAGGGAGGAGGGATGATGGTAGAGAGGAGAGGAGAGGATCACAGGGATGGGTAGAGAGAGAGGACCACAGGGATGGAGGGATGTTGGTAGAGAGGAGAGGAAACGGGCACTTCAATGAAAGCATACACACACACACTTTTCTGTACATAGTTAAAGCTGCAATATGTGCCTTTTTGGGTGGTGACCCATTCACATACAGAATGTAGTCATAGATCTGCAATTGTAATTGAAAGAAAATCGAATAAGTGGTTTAGCTGTTCTATGTGCGCTATTTCTATGCTTCAATAAATTTAGTTTATGCATCTTTTACTTTTCAGTTTTCTACACCATCTTAAAAACAGCTGAAACTGCTATATTTTGGATTATGGAAAATATATTTCACAGCAGTTAAATGGTACAATGATTCTCAACACTACACTAGTTTTATTTTGTCACATCAAATGAAATTAGGCGAACGATTCGAATTTTAGCCACCAGGAAATGGAGGGGCAATTTCTGCATAGTGCACCTTCAAGTCAGCAACAACCGTTAGCACCTGTGGTTTTAGGAGGTGGTAAAATTACACCGTATTTCCCATTGGACAAACCTGTCTATGTCTTCTGACCCTGTGTCCCTGAAGACCGCCATGTTGAAATGTATTCACAGCACCAGGGACAGTAGCAGTGGAGACACCGTTGAAAGTTAGTAAGGAAGTGGAACTGCTTGAGCTGTCTTATAACACTGTGTGTGTGTGTGTGTGTGCGTGCGTGCGTGCGTGCGTGTGTGTGTGTGCGTGTGTGTGTAGTCTCAGTAAATAAAACATTTTCAACTTTAAAACCTGAATGCCCTGACCTTGGATTCTTCAAACTACTTCAGAGTCTTTGGTTAGACTTAAATGCTCCTGTTTTCTCCAGTCTGTGGTTCTCTGGCGAGCATCGTCGAAGGACACTGTTTTCTCCAGTCTGTGGTTCTCACTGTTTTCTCAGTCTGAGCATCGTCGAAGGACACTGTTTTCTCAGTCTGTGGTTCTCCGGCGAGCCTCGTCGAAGGACACTGTTTTCTCCAGTCTGTGGTTCTCTGGCGAGCCTCGTCGAAGGACACTGTTTTCTCCAGTCTGTGGTTCTCCGGCGAGCCTCGTCACTGAAGGACACACTGTTTTCTCCAGTCTGTGGTTCTCTGGCGAGCCTCGTCGAAGGACACTGTTTTCTCCAGTCTGTGGTTCTCTGTCTGCGAGCCTCGTCGAAGGACACTGTTTTCTCCAGTCTGTGGTTCTCTGGCGAGCCTCGTCGAAGGACACTGTTTTCTCCAGTCTGTGGTTCTCTCCAGTCTGTGAGCATCGTTGAAGGACACTGTTTTCTCCAGTCTGTGGTTCTCCGGCGAGCATCGTCGAAGGACACTGTTTTCTCCAGTCTGTGGTTCTCCGGCGAGCCTCGTCGAAGGACACTGTTTTCTCCAGTCTGTGGTTCTCCGGCGAGCATCGTCAAGGACACTGTTTTCTCCAGTCTGTGGTTCTCCGGCGAGCCTCGTCGAAGGACACTGTTTTCTCCAGTCTGTGGTTCTCCGGCGAGCCTCGTCGAAGGACACTGTTTTCTCCAGTCTGTGGTTCTCTGGCGAGCATCGTCGAAGGACACTGTTTTCTCCAGTCTGTGGTTCTCTGGCGAGCCTCGTCGAAGGACACTGTTTTCTCCAGTCTGTGGTTCTCTGGCGAGCATCGTCGTCTGTGGTTCTCCGGCGAAGGACACTGTTTTCTCCAGTCTGTGGTTCTCTGGCGAGCAGTCGTCGAAGGACACTGTTTTCTCCAGTCTGTGGTTCTCTGGCGAGCATCGTCGAAGGACACTGTTTTCTCAGGATTTATTGAGTGCCTGTTAAAGGGTACTTCAGTGATTGAATTGCAAAGTCGCCATTGCTTCTTTGCGGATGTAACAAATCGCACCCTATTCCCTATGGGCCCAGGTCGATAATGTGCACTACATAGGGAATATTGTGCCATTTGGAATGCAGCGTTTGTTCTCCAGAGTGAGCGTGTTGTGTATATTACACCTACTCTGTCAAACCTCCTAATTATCCTATTTCCCAAGTAAAAATAGCCTTGTGTGACCAAAACATCACCCATCATATTTTAACGCCATTGAAATGCTCAGACATGAAGAACTTGAACCTTGTCTCTGGTCTGTAACTATCAGGATGCATGTGGAAGAACAGTCTGAGTGGGCCGGTGATCTCATCTTCAGGAGCTCACCTTGACTGACAGGTCTTTGAAACACCCTTGTGGTCGTTGCCAGGTAACAAGGTAAACAATGGGCCACATGTCATCGATGACCAGATAAACAATGTGCCACATGTCATTGATGACCAGATAAACAATGTGCCACATGTCATCGATGACCAGATAAACAATGTGCAACATGTCATTGATGACCAGATAAACAATGTGCCACATATCATTGATGACCAGATAAACAATGTGCCACATGTCATTGATGACCAGATAAACAATGGGCCACATATCATTGATGACCAGATAAACAATGTGCCACATGTCATTGATGACCAGATGAACAATGTGCCACATATCATTGATGACCAGATAAACAATGTGCCACATATCATTGATGACCAGATAAACAATGGGCCACATGTCATTGATGACAACCTCAGTTGTCCTGAGTCTGCACAACTCTGCCAGGACCTAGGATCAAGAGAGACGCTCAAGTGTTTTAGTACTATATCTCTTGACACAATGATGAAAATAATCATGGCCTCTAAACCTTCAAGCTGTATACTGACCCTATTCCAACTAAACTACTGAAAGAGCTGCTTCCTGTGCTTGGCCCTCCTATGTTGAACATAATAAACGGCTCTCTATCCACTGGATGTGTACCAAACTCACTAAAAGTGGCAGTAATAAAGCCTCTCTTGAAAAAGCCAAACCTTGACCCAGAAAATATAAAAAACTATCGGCCTATATCGAATCTTCCATTCCTCTCAAAGATTTTAGAGAAGGCTGTTGCGCAGCAACTAACTGCCTTCCTGAAGACAAACAATGTATACGAAATGCTTCAGTCTGGTTTTAGACCCCATCATAGCACTGAGACGGCACTTGTGAAGGTGGTAAATGACATTTTAATGGCATCGGACCGAGGCTCTGCATCTGTCCTCGTGCTCCTAGACCTAGTGCTGCTTTTGATACCATCGATCACCACATTCTTTGGAGAGATTGGAAACCCAAATTGGTCTACACGGACATGTTCTGGCCTGGTTTAGGTCTTATCTGTCGGAAAGATATCAGTTTGTCTCTGTGAATGGTTTGTCCTCTGACAAATCAACTGTACATTTCGGTGTTCCTCAAGGTTCTGTTTTAGGACCACTATTGTTTTCACTATATATTTTACCTCTTGGGATGTTATTCTGAAACATAATGTAAACTTTCACTGCTATGCGGATGACACACAGCTGTACATTTCAATGAAACATGGTGAAGCCCCAAAATTGCCCTCGCTAGAAGCATGTGTTTCAGACATAAGGAAGTGGATGGCTGCAAACTTTCTACTATTAAACTCAGACAAAACAGAGATGCTTGTTCTAGGTCCCAAGAAACAAAGAGATCTTCTGTTGAATCTGACAATTAATCTTAATGGTTGTACAGTCGTCTCAAATAAAACTGTGAAGGACCTCGGCGTTACTCTGGACCCTGATCTCTCTTTTGACGAACATATCAAGACCATTTCGAGGACAGCTTTTTTCCATCTACGTAACATTGCAAAAATCATAAACTTTCTGTCCAAAAATGCAGAAAAATTAATCCATGCTTTTGTCACTTCCAGGTTAGACTACTGCAATGCTCTACTTTCCCGGCTACCCGGATAAAGCACTAAATAAACTTCAGTTGGTGCTAAATACGACTGCTAGAATCCTGAAAAGAACCAAAAAATTTGATCATATTACTCCAGTGCTAGCCTCTCTACACTGGCTTCCTGTCAAAGCAGGGGTTGATTTCAAGGTTTTACTGCTAACCTACAAAGCATCACATGGGCTTGCTCCTACCTATCTCTCTGATTTGGTCCTGCCGTACATACCTACACGTACGCTACGGTCACAAGACGCAGGCCTCCTAATTGTCCCTAGAATTTCTAAGCAAAACAGCTGGAGGCAGGGCTTTCTCCCTATAGAGCTCCATTTTTATGGAACGGTCTGCCTACCCATGTCAGAGACGCAAACTCGGTCTCAACCTTTAAGTCTTTACTGAAGACTCATCTCTTCAGTGGGTCATATGATTGAGTGTAGTCTGGCCCAGGAGTGGGAAGGTGAACGGAAAGGCTCTGGAGCAACGAACCGCCCTTGCTGTCTCTGCCTGGCCGGTTCCCCTCTTTCCACTGGGATTCTCTGCCTCTAACCCTGTTACGGGGGCTGAGTCACTGGCTTGCTAAGCTCTCTCGTGCACGTCCTGGGGGGGTGCGTCACCTGGGTGGGCAAGATTCACTGTTGTGGTCGGCCTGTCTGGGTTGCCCCCTTGGGTTGTACCGTGGCGGAGATCTTTGTGGGCTATACTCGGCCTTGTCTCAGGATGGTAAGTTGGTGGTTGAAGATATCCCTCTAGTGGTGTGGGGATGTGCTTTGGCAAAGTGGGTGGGGTTATATCCTTCCTGTTTGGCCCTGTCCGGGGGTGTCCTCGGATGGGGCCACAGTGTCTCCTGACCCCTCCTGTCTCAGCCTCCAGTATTTATGCTGCAGTAGTTTATGTGTCGGGGGCTAGGGTCAGTTTGTTATATCTGGAGTACTTCTCCTGTCCTATTCGGTGTCCTGTGTGAATCTAAGTGTGCGTTCTCTAATTCTCTCTCTTTCTCTTTCTTTCTCTCTCTCGGAGGACCTGAGCCCTAGGACCATGTCCCAGGACTACCTGACATGAGGACTCCTTGCTGTCCCCAGTCCACCTGGCCATGCTCCTGCTCCAGTTTCAACTGACCTGAGCCCTAGGACCGTGCCCCAGGACTACCTGACATGAAGGCTCCTTGCTGTCCCCAGTCCACCTGACTGTGCTGCTGCTCCAGTTTCAACTGTTCTGCCTTATTATTATTCGACCATGCTGGTCATTTATGAACATTTGAACATCTTGGTCATGTTCTGTTATAATCTCTACCCGGCACAGCCAGAAGAGGACTGGCCACCCCACATAGCCCGGTTCCTCTCTAGGTTTCTTCCTAGGTTTTGGCCTTTCTAGGGAGTTTTCCTAGCCACCGTGCTTTTACACCTGCATTGTTTGCTGTTTGGGGTTTTAGGTTGGGTTTCTGTACAGCACTTTGAGATATCAGCTGATGTACGAAGGGCTATATAAATACATTTGATTTGATTTGATTTGATGACCAGATAAACAATGGGCCACATATCATTGATGACCAGATAAACAATGTGCCACATGTCATTGATGACCAGATAAACAATGGGCCACATGTCATTGATGACCAGATAAACAATGTGCCACATGTCATTGATGACCAGATAAACAATGGGCCACATATCATTGATGACCAGATAAACAATGGGCCACATATCATTGATGACCAGATAAACAATGGGCCACATGTCATTGATGACCAGATAAACAATGGGCCACATATCATTGATGACCAGATAAACAATGTGCCACATGTCATTGATGACCAGATAAACAATGTGCCACATATCATTGATGACCAGATAAACAATGTGCCACATATCATTGATGACCAGATAAACAATGTGCCACATGTCATTGATGACCAGATAAACAATGGGCCACATGTCATTGATGACCAGATAAACAATGTGCCACATGTCATTGATGACCAGATAAACAATGGGCCACATATCATTGATGACCAGATAAACAATGTGCCACATGTCATTGATGACCAGATAAACAATGGGCCACATATCATTGATGACCAGATAAACAATGGGCCACATGTCATTGATGACCAGATAAACAATGGGCCATATCATTGATGACCAGATAAACAATGTGCCACATGTCATTGTTGACCAGATAAACAATGTGCCACATATCATTGATGACCAGATAAACAATGTGCCACATATCATTGATGACCAGATAAACAATGTGCCACATGTCATTGATGACCAGATAAACAATGTGCCACATGTCATTGATGACCAGATAAACAATGTGCCACATATCATTGATGACCAGATAAACAATGTGCCACATGTCATTGATGACCAGATAAACAATGTGCCACATATCATTGATGACCAGATAAACAATGTGCCACATGTCATTGATGACCAGATAAATCCAACAGATTGTTGGATATCAGACAAACAGCAGCAATTCACAATTGCATTTCTATTGTTCTGTAACTAATTACAGCCTGCAGTTCACTGATGCACTTCTTCTCAATAATTAGTAAAGCCCTGGGTCACTTTAGAAGCAGAGATATCATGTCCATAGTGGGCACAGGGGCACGTTCCCCCTCACATTTGTACCGTTGAAATATATATATACAGAACCAGTCAGAAGTTTGGAGAAACCTACTAATTCAAGGGCTTTTCTTTGTTTTTACTCTTGTCTACATTGTAGAATAATAGTGAAGACATCAAACCTGTGAAATAACACATATGGAATCATGTAGTAACAAAAAAAGCATTAAACAAATTTGAGATTCTTCAAAGTAGCCACACTTTCTCCCTTGGCATTCTCTCAACCAGCTTCATTTACTTAACCTTTATTTAAGTAAGTTTAAGTCAGTGAAGAACAAATTCTTATTTACAATGACAGCCTACTTCATGAGGTAGTCACCTGAAATGCATTTAAAATAAGACGTTTGCCTTCTTAATAACATTTCATTTGTGAAATTGAATTGAATTTCTTGAATTTCTTTCCTTCTTAATGCATTTGAGCTAATCAGTTGTGTTGTGACAAGGTAGCGGTGGTATACAGAAGGTAGCCCTATTTAGGAAACGATCAAGTCCATATTATGGCAATAACAGCTCAATTAAGCAAAGAGAAAACCACAGTCATTCATTACTTCAAGACATGACGATACACAGCTGTACATTTCAATGAAACATGGTGAAGCCCCAAAAGTGCCCTCCCTTGAAGCCTGTGTTTCAGACATAAGGAAGTGGATGGCAGCAAATGTTTTACTTTTAAACTCGGACAAAACAGAGATGCTAGTTCTAGGTCCCAAGAAACAGAGATGCTAGTTCTAGGTCCCAAGAAACAGAGATGCTAGTTCTAGGTCCCAAGAAACAGAGATGCTAGTTCTAGGTCCCAAGAAACAGAGATGCTAGTTCTAGGTCCCAAGAAACAGAGATGCTAGTTCTAGGTCCCAAGAAACAGAGATGCTAGTTCTAGGTCCCAAGAAACAGAGATGCTAGTTCTAGGTCCCAAGAAACAGAGATGCTAGTTCTAGGTCCCAAGAAACAGAGATGCTAAGGTCCCAGAAACAGAGATGCTAGTTCTAGGTCCCGAGAAACAGAGAATGCTAGTTCTACAGAAACAGAGATGCTAGTTCTAGGTCCCAAGAAAGGTCAGAGATGCTAGTTCTAGGTCCCAAGAAACAGAGATGCTAGTTCTAGGTCCCAAGAAACAGAGATGCTAGTTCTAGGTCCCAAGAAACAGAGATGCTAGTTCTAGGTCCCAAGAAACAGAGATGCTAGTTCTAGGTCCCGTTCTAGAAACAGAGATGCTAGTTCTAGGTCCCAAGAAACAGAGATGCTAGTTCTAGGTCCCAAGAAACAGAGATGCTAGTTCTAGGTCCCGAGAAACAGAGATGCTAGTTCTAGGTCCCAAGAAACAGAGATGCTAGTTCTAGGTCCCAAGAAACAGAGATGCTAGTTCTAGGTCCCAAGAAACAGAGATGCTAGTTCTAGGTCCCAAGAAACAGAGATGCTAGTTCTAGGTCTGCTAGTTCTAGAAACAGAGAACTTCTGTTGGATCTGACAATTAATTTTGATGGTTGTACAGTCATCTCAAATGAATCTGTGAAGGACCTTGGTGTTACTCTGGATCCTGATCTCTCTTTGACGAACACATCAATGGCAGCTTTTTTCATCTACGTAACATTGTAAAAATCAGACATTTTCTGTCTAAAAATGATGCAGAAAAATGTATCCGTGCTTTTGTCACTTCTAGGTTAGACTACTGCAATGCTCTACTTTCCAGCCACCCGGATAAAGCACTAAATACATTTCAGTTAGTGGTAAACACTGCTGCTAGAACCTTGACCCGAACCAAAACATTTCATCATATTACTCCAGTGCTAGCTTCTCTACACTGGCTTCCTGTTAAGGCTACGGCTGATTTCAAGGTTTACTTCTAACCTACAAAGTTTTTCATGGGTTTCGCATACACATTACATACCTACACAAACGATACGGTCACAAGATGTAGGCCTCCTCACTGTCACTAGAATTTCTTAGCAAACAGCTGGAGGAAGGGCTTTCTCCTATAGAGCTCAATGCTTATCAATGGTCTGCCTATCCATGTGAGAGATGCAGATTCGGTCTCAACCTTTAAGTCTTTATTGAAGGTCTTGCACATCCTCATCTGCACATCTATCACTCCAGTGCTAATTGCTAAATTGCAAATAATTTGTCACTAAGGCCTATTTATTGCCCTTCTTCCTTGCTTCATTTGCACACACTATATACAGATTTTCTATTGTGGTATTGACTGTATTTTAGTTTATCCCATTGTAACTGTGTTGCTGTTTCTGCCTGGCTGGTTCCCCTCTCTCCACTGGGATTCTCTGCCTCTAACACTATTACAGGGGCTGAGTCACTGGCTTACTGGTGCTCTTCCTTGTCGTCCCTAGGAGGGGTGCGTCACCTGAGTGGGTTGAGTCACTTACGTGGTCTTCCTGTACGGTTTGGCGCTCGAGTTCGCCCTCGCCCTCGCCCTCGCTCGCCCTCGGGTTCGTGCTCGGGTTCGTGCTGTGGGAGAGATCTTTGTGGGCTATACTCGGCCTTGACTCAGGGTAATAAGTTGGTGGTTGAAGATATCCCTCTTGTGGTGTGGGGTCTGTGCTTTGGCAAAGTGGGTGGGGTTATATCCTGACTTGTTGGCCCTGTCCTGTCTCTCAGCCATCAATATTTATGCTGCAATAGTATAAGTTGGGGGCTAGGATCAGTCTGTTATCTGGAATATTTATTCTGTCTTACCCGGTGTCCTGCGTTAATTTAAATATGCTCCCTCTAACTCTCTCTTTTCTCTATTCTCTCGGAGGACCTGAGCCCTAGGACCATGCTTCTGGACAACCTGGCATGATGACTACTTGCTGTCCACAGTCCATCCCAGTCCACCTGCTGCTGCTCCAGTTTCAACTGTTCTGCCTGCGGCTATGGAACCCTGACCTGTTCACCGGACGTGCTACCTTGTCCCTGACCTACTGTTTTCAACTCTGAATGATCGGCTATGAAAAGCCAACCTACATTTACTCCTGAGGTGCTGACCTGTTGCACCCTGAACAACCACTGTGATTATTATTATTTGACCCTGCTGGTCATCTATGAACATTTGAACATCTTGGCCATTTTCTGATATAGTCTCCACCAGGCACAGCCAGAAGAGGACTGGCCACCCACCTTGATTAGACGTGACAGAATCCCGCACCACCGTGGAATCAGGCGCAGAGAGCAGATAGCGATATAAAGTTTATTCTCCGGTGAACAAAATAAACACGGTCAACCCAAATACACACAGGGTGAAATTATCCAACACAGGATAACAGACTAACCGGAGAATAATAAACACAAAAACACCGACAGACGAAACGAATGACAAAATAAACAAATACACGAAAAGGGATCGGTAGCGGCTAGTAGGACGGTGACGACGACAGCCGAGCACCACCCGAACAGGCAGGAGAGCCAACCTCGGGGGAAGTCGTGACATACTGTGTATATACTGTATATTTACTGTATATTTACTGTATATATACTGTATATTTACTGTATATATACTGTATATTAACTGTATATTTACTGTGTATATACTGTATATTTACTGTATATTTACTGTATATATACTGTATATTTACTGTATATATACTGTATATTAACTGTATATTTACTGTATACATACTGTATATTTACTGTATATATACTGTATATACTATATTTACTGTATATTTACTGTATATATACTGTATATACTGTATATTTACTGTGTATTTACTGTATATTTACTGTATATTACTGTGTATATACTGTATATTTACTGTGTATATACTGTGTATTTACTGTATATTTACTGTATATATACTGTATATTTACTGTATATTTACTTTGTATTTACTGTATATTTACTGTATATTACTGTGTATATACTGTATATTTACTGTGTATATACTGTGTATTTACTGTATATTTACTGTATATTTACTGTATATATACTGTATATTTACTGTGTATATACTGTATATTTACTGTATATTTACTGTATATATGCTGTATATTTACTGTATATTTTTCTGTCTGTAACATTACTATCCACCAATCTTTTTGAATTGTCTTTAGCCCAGATACACTGTAGGTTCCACATCTTCCATCCTCATAACTAGCTCCCACATAGCCATTTTAGGCTATCAATCAAGTTAGAATAGATGTCTTGTCTAACTGTCTCAGCTGGCATGCCTGCTGGCAAAGTTGGTAGAGTTTAGAAAAGCAAGTAATAACTACATTTTCTGAATGAGAACCACACATTCCTTTCAATCTTTTACCCAGATTTGAGATGAAAAGAAGCATCCAGTCACCTCAAGAGGTCTGCTTAGATTATTCATAGAGTTATTCATAATAATTGTGTCTCTAGATTGCAGAAAAAAAGCTGTTTCTGGGCTTTTTTTATGCTAAATTCTCCAATTTACGGAGCCCCTTCCAGACCCAGCCATCTGTCCCCTCAGATGTTTGGGGCTGCATGACGCCCCTGCTTAGAAGCTTAGACATACAGATGTAGAATCTTTATTTGAGCCAGTTTACTACAACAACAAAAATAGTCCTGCAGCAACATAAAATATGAAATATTCTGTGTATTACAATGAATATACATTTTTCTAGGGGTTGTGGACAGCTATATAAGTTGTTCAGTATATAGGGTACAGAGTGCTATTTTAGGAAGGAGACATGGTTGTCTGCTGTGTTTTGGGAGGTGGCGGGGGTGCAGAGAGAGATGGAAAGAGCTTCCCCACATGCGACGTTGGATCAAGAGTGACCTGGTTTAAGAGGAGATCCAGGAGCCTGTTTACTGTCGCCTGTCATGTTTTTGAAAAGGGAAATGTGTGTTCAATGGGTAGTGGTTTAAATGTCATTTTATTTCCTGTTCTGAGTTATGTTTATATCAATTCGTTGATGTAGTTATCTATTCATTCTACAATGTGTTTTCTGGTGTTTTTGAAGTACTCAATTTGAAATATGACATTTTTGGATGTGCACTTTAAAAATAATAATTTTCAACGTTTGTTGTTTGTGCCTGAATGTCTCAATTTATGCATACTTAAAATGAATAACTATGAGTTACAGTATGCTGGGTCTGTCTTCTCAGCTTCACAGCACATCCCTCCTTACTGTGTCTGTCTTCTCAGCTTCAGGCTTCACAGCACATCCACCCTTACTGTGTCTGTCTTCTCAGCTTCAGGCTTCACAGCACATCCCCTCCTTACTGTGTCTGTCTTCTCAGCTTCAGGCTTCACAGCACATCCCCTTACTTCTGTCTTCTCAGTCTTCTCAGCTTCAGGCTTCATTTAATCACATCCCTGGGAAGCTCCTTACTGTGTCTGTCTGATGTATTTAATCAGCTGTGGTGGTTACCTGGGAGGCATCACATAATGCACATGGTGGTTACCTGGGAAGCTGATGTATTTAATCCTTGCTGTGGTGGTTACCTGTCTTGTATTTAATCAGCTGTGGTGGTTACCTGGGAAGCTGATGTATTTAATCACATAATGCTGTGGTGGTGGTTACCTGGGAAGCTGATGTATTTAATCACATAATGCTGTGGTGGTGGTTACCTGGGAAGCTGATGTATTTAATCACATAATGCTGTGGTGGTGGTTACCTGGGAAGCTGATGTATTTAATCACATAATGCTGTGGTGGTGGTTACCTGGGAAGCTGATGTATTTAATCACATAATGCTGTGGTGGTGGTTACCTGGGAAGCTGATGTATTTAATCACATAATGCTGTGGTGGTTACCTGGGAAGCTGATGTATTTAATCACATAATGCTGTGGTGGTGGTTACCTGGGAAGCTGATGTATTTAATCACATAATGCTGTGGTGGTGGTTACCTGGGAAGCTGATGTATTTAATCACATAATGCTGTGGTGGTGGTTACCTGGGAAGCTGATGTATTTAATCACATAATGCTGTGGTGGTGGTTACCTGGGAAGCTGATGTATTTAATCACATAATGCTGTGGTGGTGGTTACCTGGGAAGCTGATGTTACCTTTAAATCACATAATGCTGTGGTGGTGGTTACCTGGGAAGCTGATGTATTTAATCACATAATGCTGTGGTGGTTACCTGGGAAGCTGATGTATTTAATCACATAATGCTGTGGTGGTTACCTGGGAAGCTGATGTATTTAATCACATAATGCTGTGGTGGTGGTTACCTGGGAAGCTGATGTATTTAATCACATAATGCTGTGGTGGTGGTTACCTGGGAAGCTGATGTATTTAACCACATAATGCTGTGATGGGGGTTACCTGGGAAGCTGACCTGGGGTGGTTACCTGGGAAGCTGATGTATTTAATCACATAATGCTGTGGTGGTTACCTGGGAAGCTGATGTATTTAATCACATAATGCTGTGGTGGTGGTTACCTGGGAAGCTGATGTATTTAATCACATAATGCTGTGGTGGTGGTTACCTGGGAAGCTGATGTATTTAATCACATAATGCTGTGGTGGGGGTTACCTGGGAAGCTGTGCAGACAGAGTAGATGTTGAATTTTCTAAAATGGAGCTGGAAGGTGATAATGATGAATGACACGGGGGTAGGGGGGGACCAGTGACTTTAAGCTGGAAGGTGATAATGATGAATGACACGGGGGTAGGGGCTGGGACATGACCAGTGACTTTAAGCTGGAAGGTGATAATGATGAATGACATGGGGGTAGGGGGGAATGACATGGGGGTAGTGACTTTAAGCTGGAAGGTGATAATGATGAATGACATGGGGGTAGGGGGGGGGACCAGTGACTTTAAGCTGGAAGGTGATAATGATGAATGACATGGGGGTAGGGGGGGACCAGGGCTGGAAGGTGATAATGACCAGTGACTTTAAGCTGGAAGGTGATAATGATGAATGACATGGGGAGGTAGGGGGGACCAGTGACTTTAAGCTGGTAGGGGGGGGGGTACCAGTGACTTTAAGCTGGAAGGTGATAATGATGATAATGAATGACATGGGGGGGGGGACCAGTAGGGGGGAGAATGGGGGGTACCAGTGACTTTAAGCTGGAAGGTGGTAATGATGAATGACATGGGGGGTAATAGGGGGGGTAGGGGGGACCAGTGACTTTAAGCTGGAAGGTGATAATGATGAATGACATGGGGGTAGGGGGGACCAGTGACTTTAAGCTGGAAGGTGATAATGATGAATGACATGGGGGTAGGGGGGGGGACCAGTGACTTTATGGTCAATGTTCCACCTACAGTCATTTTTCATACTTGTGTCAGACAACTTTGAATTGGTTTCACCCAAATTTAATCCAATTTGATTAAAAAAACATTATTTTCACTGTTCGGGGCCTTTAAAATTGTTTCCATCTAATACTTGTTATTAATTATTCTGATTGACGTCAGATGGATGAGTTGAGAGAGAGAGATACGGAATAGAAGGGAGAAAGAGAGAGGGAGAGTCTCTGTTCATCTACCTTAACAGTACACAGAGCTGATGTAGACCATACAAAGTCAGAAGTCAATGTGATTAAAGCGACAGCTACATTAAAACAATTCTCTAAAAGCTACCATCCCATCATTTAAAAAACCTGTCCAACATTATGTATTTCTCCACTGCACATCTCTCTCTCTCATCTCTCTCCATCTCTCTCTCCCTCAATTTCTCTCTCTCTCTCCCTCAATTTCTCTCTCTCAATATCTCTCTCGCCCTCTCCAACTCTCTCTCTCTCCCTCTCTCAATTTCTCTCTCGCTCTCTCTCCATCTCTCTCTCTCTCTCTCTCTCTCTCTCTCTCTCTCTCTCTCTCTCTCTCCCTCAATTTCTCTCTCTCTCTCCCTCAATTTCTCTCTCTCTCTCCCTCAATTTCTCTCTCGATCTCTCTCAATATCTCTCTCGCTCTCTCCAACTCTCTCTCTCTCCCTCTCTCAATTTCTCTCTCACTCTCTCTCCATCTCTCTCTCTCCCTCTCAATTTCTCTCCCGATCTCTCTCTCCTCTCTCTCTCCCTCTAACTTCTTTTCTCTTTCTCCATCTCGCCCTCTCTCTCTTTCCCCTCTCTCTACATCTCTCTCAATCTCTCTCTTTCCATCTCTCTCTGTCTCTCTCTCAATCTCTCTCTGCCCTTACCAACCCTCCATCTCTTTCCCCATTACCACATCACAGTATCAAAGGGCAAACAGTATCTCTCTCTTTCCATCACTCTCTGCCCCCCCACCCCCCACCCTCCATATCTCTCTCCATTACCACATCACAGTATCAGAGGGTCAACAATCTATCACATTAAACAATACCCATGTTTAAGTGGAGCAACTTGTGGATTTCCGCCCCTTCCAAAATCACAAATGGCCCCCTATTCTCTATATAGTGAACTACTTTACATAGGCTCTTGCACTATTTAGGGGGAAAAGGTGCCATTTTGGACGCATCCCATGACAGATATAAAATAAAATACACCAAATGCATTAGTTTCTGACCACGTGGTATTTAAAAGGACAAATGTAAATCGAATGGATTTTATTTTCAACCGTTTTTTTTTTAGTTAAAGTGATATTAGAGTCTCTGCATGGTGTGTTTTTTTTTAGTTAATCTGCAATGCAGAGCGTTAAAGAAGGGACTGCTGGGACCGAGTTAACACACACACACACACACACACACACACACACACACACACACACACACACACACACACACACACACACACACACACACACACACACACACACACACACACACACACACACACACACACACACACACATGTACACATATATACACACACACACACAAACACACACACATGTACACATACACACACACACACACACACACACACACATGTACACACACACACACACACACACACACACACAAAGACACACACACACACAAAAAGACACACACACACACACAAACACACACACATGTACACATATACACACACACACACACACACACACACACACACATGTACACACACACACACACACACACACACACACACACACACACACACACACACACACACACACACACACACACACACACACACACACACACACACACACACACACACACACACACACACACACACACACACACACACACTCTCAGGGCTAAGTCCCTTGGCTATTAAAACTACTGCTCTGTCCCCCGGAGTGACCTCATCCAAGCAGCTTTAATTATAAAGAGGAGAAAAGCATCCACCTCAACAAGCTCTCACAGTCTCACTTCAGAATCCCACATTTGTCCAAACTGTCACATTTTGAATGGTTGAGTTCAGGCTTTCATTCTGAATGGTTAAGGTAAGGGTTAAAGTTTGGGATAATGTAAAAAAAAAAACTTTAAAAAAGATTGCCTGAATAGTATTGAACACACAACATAGGCACAAGCATGTTTCAGAGAGTCTTAGCTTTCAGAAATGGGGTCATTACAGCTTATAGCTCAAATGGTTCACATGCCAGAGGAGACTTCACTGCTGGAAACCTGTTTAACACAGAGATCATTAGATTATATCTGCTCTGTATCTTTCCTGGTTTGGAAAAGTACCAGGATGTGGTCTCTGATTTTGCATCTGGAAATTGAGAACTGAATTTGAAAACTGAATGTGTCTGAGAATTTGAGAACTGAATTTGAAAACTGAATGTGTGTGCATCTGAGAACTGAATTTGAAAACTGAATGTGTGCGTCTGAGAAGTTGAATGCATGAAGCTTTAGTTTGTGAACTTGATACACACAATGAACGCAGTGTGAACCATATTGAAAGTGGATATATAAATATAGAATTTTGAATATTCAATTAAATTGAAAAAAAAGTTACAAGTTAACGCAACATTCATTTAGTTGAGTTTCAAATCATTAAAAAGACGTTCAAAAACATTGAAATAAAATACTGTTTCTGTTGGCACTAAAGTCAATCCATTCGAGATTTGGGTAGAGGTAGTGGGAGGAGAGAGGTTTGGGGAGAGGGGGGGGAGAGAGGGACATTTGGGGAGAGGTAGAGTAGAGGGGGGGGAGAGAGGTAGATTTGGGGAGAGAGGTATAATTTATTTTTTATTTGTTTTATGTTACCTTTATTTAACTTGGCAAGTCCGTTAAGAACAAATTCTTATTTTCAATAACGGCCTAGGAACAGTGGGTTAACTGCCTGTTCAGGGGCAGAACGACAGACCTTGTCAGCTCGGGGGTTTGAACTTGCAACCTTCCGGTTACTAGTCCAACGCTCTAACCACTAGGCTACCCTGCCGCCCCAAGTTTGGGCCAGATTTGGGGAGAGGTAGAGGGGGGAGAGAGGTAGATTTAGGAAGAGGTAGTGGGAGGAGAGAGGGACATTTGGGGAGAGGTAGAGGGAGGAGAGAGGTAGATTTGGGGAGAGGTAGAGGGGGGAGAGAGGTAGATTTGGGGAGAGGTAGTGGGGGGAGAGAGGTAGATTTGGGGAGAGATAGAGGGGAAGAAGAGAGAGGGGGATGGGGAGAGAGAGAAAGTTAGAGAGAGAAAATAAGAGATAGAAAGTAAGAGAGAGGGAGTAAGAGTGATGGAGTAACAATGAGGGAGTAAGAGAGAGGGAGAAAGAGTGAGGGAGTAAGAGTTAGGGAGTAAGAATGAGGGAGTAAGAGTGAGGGAGTAAGGGAAAGGGAGTAAGGGTGAGTAAGAGTGAGGGAGTAAGAATGAGGGAGTAAGAGTGAGGGAGTAAGAGTGAGGGAGTAAGAATGAGGGAGTAAGAGTGAGGGAGTAAGGGAAAGGGAGTAAGGGTGAGTAAGAGTGAGGGAGTAAGAATGAGGGAGTAAGAGTGAGGGAGTAAGAATGAGGGAGTAAGAGTGAGGGAGTAAGAGTGAGGGAGTAAGAGTGAGGGAGTAAGAATGAGGGGTGAGTAAGAGTGAGGAGTAAGAATGGGGAGTAAGGGGGAGTAAGAGTGAGGGAGTAAATGAGGGAGTAAGAATGGGAGTAAGAATGAGGGAGTAAGAGTGAGGGGGAAGAGTAAGAAGAGTGAGGGGGTAAGAAAAGAGGGGGAGTAAGAGTGAGGGGTAAGAGGAGGGAGTAAGAGTGAGGGGGAAAGAGTGAGGGAGTAAGAGTGAGGGGGGAGTGAGGGGTAAGAGTGAGGGGGTAAGAGTGAGGGAGTAAGAGTGAGGGGGTAAGAGTGAGGGGGAAAGAGTGAGGGAGTAAGAGTGATTGGGCTACAGAGAGAAATAGAGAGATGACATTAAAAAAAACCATCAATCTCTTTCACATAAAATGTATTTAAATGTTGTTTTTTTATAAGCGGAACAGATATAACTACATGTTTAGGATCAGGGATGATCTGGGATCAGGCCTGTCATGTTATCCTGAATTAAAGTGAATAAAAACATTTATATGTTAAATATTTAATGTTTAGCTGGACCCACATGCTGCTACATCTTTAGTCAGGGTCGTCAGTCACACACACACACACACACACACACACACACACACACACGCACACGCACACGCACACACACACACACACACACACACACACACACACACACACACACACACACACACACACACACACACACACACACACACACACACACACACACACACACACACACACACACACACACACACACACACGCACACACACACACTTAATTCTGGTCAGACGGTCAGAGAGCTTTCTATTTCCACAGTGACCAATAGTTGATTGCTGGCCTTGTCCTAATCTCCTTTAATGTGGCTTAGTGCTCTTTATATATACGCTTTGCTCCCTCTCTTCCTGTCTCTTAAACTCTCTTCCTTTCCTTCTCTCCACCTCTATGTTTACACAGCATTTTACACACACACACGCACGCACGCACACGCAAACACACACACACACATTATCCATTAACAGTGTTGACTCTGATCAATGAAGTAGTTCCGGCTCCTCAAATTGAATTGGGAGCGTTGATATGCCACTGGGGCCCTGTGTGCTGTGGCTTGGCCCTACCTGAGCGGAAGGAAGGAGACATGTAATGTCCTCTCAGCATATGTGACTGGGATCTGACCATCTGGTCCGTGATGATCCCTGGAACACCTCATAACACACCACCCTGGAGAGAGAGAGAGAGAGAGAGAGAGAGAGAGAGAGAGAGAGAGAGAGAGACAGAGAGAGAGAGAGAGAGAGACGGAGAGGGAGAGATGGGAAGGGGAAAGAGAGTGGTGAGTGACAGGAAATGGTGGGAGATAGAGAGATGAGAAATGTCCCAGCGGCCTCATGGGTGGAATGTCATTCATATTTGTCTTAATTTCATAATTAATTAACCTTATTTAAAAAGAGAACGCCAACAATATGGTGTTTCTATGTCAAACAGTGTTGTTATATTTCCGTCTTCTGTGATTTATATAAATTGTAGTATTATATACGATACAAGCTCATACAAGCTCACAATCGAATACATTTCAAATCTACATCTGACATGGTACGGGTGTCTTCTTCTTTAAGCTCATAACCATGTGTGTGCCGTGTAGACTTTTGTTTCAAAGGAGATTTGTTTAAGACTACCGAGAAACGCTCTGTGTGACCCTGATGTAGCCCACTGCAGTGAATCAAATCAAATCGAATGTATTTGTCACATGCACATTGTTAGCAGATGTTAATGCAAGTGTAGCGAAATGCTTGTGCTTCTAGTTCCGAAAGTGCAGTAACATCTAACAAGTAATCTAACAATTTCACAACCATTTATACACACAAGTATAAAGGAATGAATAAGAATATGTATATAAAGATATATGAATGAGTGATGGTACAGAACGACATAGGCAAGATGCAGTAGATGGTATAGATTACAGTATATACATATGAGATGAGTAGTAGGGTATGTTAATTGTTTAATTAACTTCTTGATGCTACCCATCCCTTTAGCTGGATAATTGTCATCAACAACCGCTGAATTGCATAGCGCAACATTCAAATAATATTACTAAAAATATTTATATTCATGAAATCACAAGAGCAATATAGCAAAACACAGCTTAGCCTTTTGTTAATCCACCTGTCGTGTCAGATTTTTTAAATATGCTTTACAGCGAACGCAATCCAAGCGTTTGTGTAAGTTTATCGATCGCGCGACAAAACATTATGAACACCTAGCATCAAGTAGCTTGGTCACGAAAATCAGAAAAGCAATCAAATTAATTGTTTACCTTTGATGATCTTCGGATCGTTTTCACTCACGAGACTCCCAGTTACACAATAAATGTTCCTTTTGTTCCATAAAGATTATTTGTATATCCAAAATACCTTAGTTTGGCGCGTTATGTTCAGAAATCCACAGGAAAGAGCGGTCACGACAACGCAGACCAATTCCAAATAGTATCTGTAATGTCCACAGAAACATGTCAAACGTTTTTTATAATCAATCCTTTTTAAAATATATAATCAATAATATATCAACCGCAACTGTCTTTTTCAGTAGGAGACAGAAAGGCAAACTCTGTTGCGCCAAACAAAACGCTGCTGGCACCCGGCCATACAATGACGCAATGTTATCTTTCTCACACATTTTTCAAAATAAAAGCCAGAAACTATGTCTAAAGACTGTTGACACCTCGAGGAAGCGATAGGAAAACGAATCTGGTTGATATCCCTTTAAATTGAGCAAAGGCAGGCTATGGAACATGGAGTTTTCAAAATAGAAGCCACTTCCTGGTTTGATTTTCCTCAGGGTTTCGCCTGCAATATCAGTTCTGTTATACTCACAGATAATATTTTGACAGTTTTGGAAACTTTAGAGTTTTTTCTATCCTAATCTGTCAATTATATGCATATTCTAGCATCTGGTCCTGAGAAATAGGCCGTTTACTTTGAAAACGTTATTTTTCAAACATAAAAATAGTGCCCCCTAGCTTCAAGAGGTTAAATTAGCTAGTGATACATTTATTACATCAAGAAGCAGTAGATGGTATAGAGTACAGTATATACATATGAGATGAGTAATGTAGGCTATGTCAACATCATTTCAAGTGGCATTGTTTAAAGTGGCTAGTGATATATTCATTACATCAATTGTTCCATTATTAAAGTGGCTGGTGTTGAGTCAGTATGTTGGCAGTTAGTGGTGGCCTTGAGATATAAGCTGTCTCTCGGTCCCTGCTTTGATGCACCTGTACTGACCTCGCCTTCTGGATGATAGCGGGGTGAACAGGCAGTGGCTCGGGTGGTTGTTTTCCTTGATGATATTTTTGGCCTTCCTGTGACATCGGGTGGTGTAAGTGTCCTGGAGGGCAGGTAATGCGTGATGTGATGCATTGTGCAGACCTCACTACCCTCTCCACTACTGTCCCGTCGATGTGGATAGTGGAGGGCTCCCTCTGCTGTTTCCTGAAGTCCACAATCATCTCCTTTGTTTTGTTGACATTGAGTGTGAGGTTATTTTCCTGACACCACACTCCGAGGGCCCTCACCTCATCCCTTTAGGCCGTCTCATCATGGTTGGTAAACAAGCCTACCACTGTACTGTCATCTGCAAACTTGATGATTGAGTTGGAGGCGTGCATGGCCACGCAGTCGGGCGTGAACAGGGAGTACAGGAGAGGGCTGAGAACGCAACCTTGTGGGCCCCAAGTGTTGAGGATGGAGATGTTGTTACCTACCTTCACCACCTGGGGGCCAGCCAGGAAGTCCAGGACCCAGTTGAACAGGGCAGGGTCGAGGCCCGGGGTCTCGAGCTTGATGACGAGTTTGGAGGGTACTATGGTGTTAAATGCTGAGCTGTAGTCAATGAATAGCATTCTCACGTAGGTATTCCTCTTGTCGAGATGGGTTAGGGCAGTGTTCAGTGTGATTGCGATTGTGTCGTCTGTGGACCTATTGGGGTTTGTGCAGTGTGATTGCGATTGCGTCGTCTGTGGACCTATTGGGGCGGAAAGCAAATTGGAGTGTGTCTAGGGTGTCAGGTAGGGTGGAGGTGAAATGGTCCTTGACGAGTCTCTCAAAACACTTCATGATGACGGAAGTGAGTGCTACGGTGCGGTATTCATTTATCTCAGTTATCTTAGCTTTCCTGGGAACAGGAACAATGGTGGCCCTCTTGAAGCATGTGGAAACAGCAGACTGCGATCAGGATTGATTGAATATGTTTGTAAACACACAAGCCAGCTGGTCTGCGCATGCACTGAGGACGCGGCTGGGAATGCTGTCTGGGACTGCAGCCTTGCGAGGGTTGACACGTTTAAATATTTTACTCACATTGGCTGCAGTGAAGGAGAGTCCGCAGGTTTTGGTAACGGGCCGTGTCAGTGGCCGTGTCAGTGGCAGTGTATTGTCCTCAAAGCGAGCAAAGAAGTTGTTTAGTCTGTCTGGGAGCAAGACAACCTGGTCCGCGACGGGGCTGGTTTTCCTTGTATCGTCTGTGATTGACTGTAGACCCTGCCACATACCTCTCGTGTCTGAGCCATTGAATTGCGACTCTACTTTGTCTCTATACTGATGCTTAGCTTGTTTGATTGCCTTGCGGTGGGAAAAGCTACTCTGTTTGTTTTCGGTCATGTTTCCGGTCACCTCGCCCTGATTAAAAGCAGTGGTTCGCGCTTTCAGCTTTGCACGAATGCTGCCATCAATCCACGGTTTCTGGTTGGGGAATGTTTTAATAGACGCTGTGGGTACAACATCACGATGCACTTGTTAATAAACCCGCTCACCGAATCATCGTATTCATTAATGTTGTTGTTTGACGCAGTGCGGAACATATCCCAGTCCACGTGATCAAAGCAATCTTGAAGCGTGGAATCCGATTGGTCGGACCAGCATTGGACAGACCTGTGCGCGGGAGCTTCCTGTTTTAGTTTCTGTCTTTAGGCTGGGAGCAACAAAATGGAGTCTTGGTCAGCTTTTCCGAAAGGAGTGCGGGAAAGGGCTTTATATGCGTTGCGCGGAAGTTAGAATAACAATGATCTAGTGTTTTGCCAGCCCTGGTTGCGCAATCGATATGCTGAAAGAATTTAGGGAGCCATATTTTCAGAATAGCCTTGTTAAAATCCCCTGCTACAATAAATGCAGCCTCAGGATATGTGGTTTTCAGTTTATATAGAGTCAAATTAAGTTCTTTCAGGGCCGTTGATGTGTCTGCTTGGGGGGAAATATACACGACTTTGAATATACACAACTTTGATCGAAGAGAATTCTCTACGTAGAATAATGCGGTCGGCATTTGATTGTGAGGAATTCTAAGTCAGGTGAACAGAAGGACTTGAGTTCATGTATGTTGTTATGATCACAACACGTGCCTTTCTTCTTACCAGAAAGATGGTTGTTTCTGTCGTCGCGATGCGTGAACAAACCAGATGGCTGTACCTACTCCGATAGCGTGTCTCGAGTGAGCCATGTTACCGTGAATCAAAGAACGTTACAGTCTCTTATGTCTCTCTGGAATGCTACCCTTGCTCAGATTTTATCAACCTTGTTGTCAAGAGACTGAACATTGGCGAGTAGTATGCTCTGGAGCGGTGCACGATGTGCCCCTCAACAGAGCCTGACCAGAAGATCGCTCCATCTTCCTCTGAGTGTGTTGTCATCTATGTCCTGTCCATGGACTTGACTTTATATGACCAGATGAGTGTTCCTCATAGCATTAATATCTGTTTTACCAAATTCAATCTGATGTCACATCCTGTCTCCTCCAATACCCTGTTAGTAACTCCCCTGACCTCATCCTGTCTCCTTCATTACCCTGTTAGTAACTCCCCTTCCTCATCCTGTCTCCTTCTCTCCATTACCCTGTTAGTAACTCCCTTCCTCATCATGTCTCATTCTCTCCATTACTCTATTAGTAACTCCCCTCGCCTTATCCTGTGTCCTTCTCTCCATTACCCTGTTACTATCTCCCCTCACCTCATCCTGTCTCATTCTCTCCATTACCCTGTTAGTAACTCCCTTCCTCATCCTGTCTCATTCTCTCCATTACCCTATTAGTAACTCCCTCATCCTGTCTCATTCATCCATTACCCTGTCTCCCTTCCTCATCATGTCTCCTCCTCTCCCCCTGTTAGTAACTCCTTCCTCATCCTGTCTCCTCCTCTCCATTACCCTGTTAGTAACTCCCTTCCTCATCCTGTCTCCTCCTCTCCATTACCCTGTTAGTAACTCCCTTCCTCATCCTGTCTCATTCTCTCCATTACCCTGTTAGTAACTCCTCCTCCTCATCCTGTCTCCTTCTCTCCATTACCCTGTTAGTAACTCCTCTTCCTCATCCTGTCTCATTCTCTCCATTACCCTATTAGTAACTCCCCTCACCTCATCCTGTCTCATTCTCTCCATTACCCTGTTAGTAACGCCTCTTCCTCATCCTGTCTCCTTCTCTCCATTACCCCGTTAGTAACTCACCTGGGGCACCTTGCCCTTTCTATAACCATCTGCTGGTCTGTCATTCATGGGCACCACATTAATTACAAAAATACAATACTACAACCAATGATGTATATAAACCCTGGATTGCTGATGCTTTGTATTGGCCAATGAGAGTCTTTGAAGCCACCGGTCGGCCATATTGGAACTCCCCAGAAGGAGCAGTCCTCCATAGGAATGAATGGAATTCTACAGTATAACTTTTTGGGGGATTGGAAGTGGGGACAGTAACATTAGAACTTTGTTTTATTTGTAATTTAAAAAAAAATGTTTAGGTCACATTATATCATTTTATAGTATGAATTAAGGTGTATGTAATAGAATAATCCTCAAAAGAACAAATGTAATTAATTAATTCATCTATTTCTATAGCTGTCCAAAATATTTATTTTTTACAAAAGTGGGGAGTGCCAAGATGGAGTCACAGTGGCTTCAACACAGTGCCCCATTTCAGTCATCTAGTGGATATATAAATCATTGACTACAACAGACCACTATTGAACCAATGGAGACTAATGCCATTTAAAACATGCAATATATGAACTTGTCCAGAAGAAATCAGGGCTGTCCTGCTGATGTACTGGACCCAATGGTACATTGTTGAATGGCACAGGTAAAGAGATTGACATGCCCTTTAGAATGAAAAAGGACGATAAATAAATGGACTTTCTCAAATGTATTACGTGTGTATCAACCAGAGGAAAGAACACTTGTGTTGCTGTCAGAAATACATAACCTACTCTCTCTCTATATATATATATATACATAACCTACTCTCTCTCTCCATATATATATAATAGATAAAACACTCTCTCTCCCATGATACCCCCTCCCAAGACATTGAGACACACGGCACACACACTATACACACACACTCACACACACACACACACACACACACACACACACACACACACACACACACACACACACACACACACACACACACACACACACACACACACACACACACACACACACACACACACACACACCCAGCAGAGAGACATAAAGCCATGTGGTTAATGTAAGATCACAGTGGATCAGTAGTGGGACGGAGGGATTAATTGCAAGCGATGCGACCCGGGGGAGAAGAAACGGGTTTAACTAGATCTAAAACTTGCCAGCCTACTCCTTATCAACCCCCGCGCACTGACATCACACACACACACACATTACACACACACACACACGCACACACACACACACGCACGCACAAACACAAACGCACACGCACACACACACACACACACACACACAAACACACACACACACACACACACACACACACACACACACACACACACACAAACACAACACACACACACACACACACACACACACACACACACACACACACACACATTCTTCCCACTATAGTAGAACATCTGTCCTTCCTGTCAGCCCCCCTTAGTTCAGGTCAGCCAAGTCCTGATTACAGTGGAATACATGGAAAGACTGTTTGTGTGTGTGTGCACACACACACACACACACATACGATTCCACATATTCCACTCCAGCCATTACCACATGCATCCTCATAAATTAAGGTCCCACTTGCCTCCTGTGGTAGTGGTCCTTGCTGCTAATCAGATGACCAGCAAATGTCTGCATAGTGTTGATGCTGCCACTGACACCATTACTATTGTTAGTACTGCTGCTACAGTCAAGCACTACTACTACTACTGTTACTGTCACCCCTTACTTCTACTACTGTTACTGTCACCCATACTGCTACTGTGTGTGTGTTACTGTCACCCCCTTACTGTACTACTGTTACTGTCATGGAAAGACTGTTTGTGTGTTACTGTCACCCTTACTGTACTACTGTTACTGTCACCCTTGTGTGTGTGTGTTACTGTCACCCCTACTACTACTACTGTTACTGTCACCCTTACTACTGTACTACTGTTACTGTCACATATTCCACTGTTACCAGCCATTACTACTACTACTACTGTTACTGTCACCCTCACACTACTACTGTTAGGTCCCCTTACTACTCCTGTGGTAGTGGTCCTACTACTACTGTTACTGTCACCCTTACTACTACTACTGTTACTGACCAGCAAATGTCTGTCATACTGTTACTGACTGTTACTGTCACCATTACTACTACTGTTACTGTCACTGCTGCTACTACTACTACTGTTACTGTCACCCTTACTACTACTACTGTTACTGTCACCCTTACTACTACTACTGTTACTGTCACCCTTACTACTACTACTACTGTTACTGTCACCTTTACTACTGCTACTACTACTGTTACTGTCACCCTTACTACTACTACTACTGTTACTGTCACCCTTACTACTACTACTGTTACTGTCACTGTCTACCTGTTACTGTCACCCTACTACTACTACTGTTACTGTCACCCTTACTACTACTACTGTTACTGTCACCCTTACTACTACTACTGTTACTGTCACCCTTACTACTACTACTGTTACTGTCACCCTTACTACTACTACTACTGTTACTGTCACCCTACTACTACTACTGTTACTGTCACCCTTACTACTACTGTTACTGTCACCCTTACTACTACTACTACTGTTACTGTCACCCTTACTACTACTACTGTTACTGTCACCCTTACTACTACTACTACTGTTACTGTCACCCTTACTACTACTACTACTGTTACTGTCACCCTTACTACTGCTACTACTACTGTTACTGTCACCCTTACTACTACTACTACTGTTACTGTCACCCTTACTACTACTACTGTTACTGTCACCCTTACTACTACGACTGTTACTGTCACCCTTACTACTACTACTGTTACTGTCACCCTTACTACTACTACTGTTACTGTCACCCTTACTACTACTACTACTGTTACTGTCACCCTTACTACTACTACTGTTACTGTCACCCTTACTACTACTACTGTTACTGTCACCCTTACTACTACTACTGTTACTGTCAACCTTACTACTACTACTGTTACTGTCACCCTTACTACTACTACTGTTACTGTCACCCTTACTACTACTACTGTTACTGTCACCCTTACTACTACTACTGTTACTGTCACCCTTACTACTACTACTGTTACTGTCAACCTTACTACTACTACTGTTACTGTCACCCTTACTACTACTACTGTTACTGTCACCCTTACTACTACTACTGTTACTGTCACCCTACTACTACTACTTACTGTCACCCTTTACTACTACTGTTACTGTCACCCTTACTACTACTACTGTTACTGTCACTACTTACTACTACTAATCTTACTACTACTGTTACTGTCACCCTTACTACTACTACTGTTACTGTCACCCTTACTACTACTACTGTTACTGTCACCCTTACTACTACTACTGTTACTGTCACCCTTACTACTACTACTGTTACTGTCAACCTTACTACTACGACTGTTACTGTCACCCTTACTACTACTACTGTTACTACTACTACTACTGTTACTGTCACCCTTACTACTACTACTGTTACTACTACTGTTACTGTCACCCTTACTACTACTAATACTGTTACTGTCACCCTTACTACTACTACTGTTACTACTACTGTTCCTGTCACCCTTACTACTACGACTGTTACTGTCACCTGTACTACTACTGTTACTGTCACCCTTACTACTACTACTGTTACTGTCACTTACTACTACTACTACTGTTACTGTCACCCTTACTACTACTACTACTGTTACTGTCACCCTTACTACTACTACTACTGTTACTGTCACCCTTACTACTACTACTACTGTTACTGTCACCCTTACTACTACTACTACTGTTACTACTACACCAACCTTACTACTACTACTACTACTGTTACTGTCACCCTTACTACTACTACTACTGTTACTACTACTGTTACTGTCAACCTTACTACTACTACTGTTACTACTACTGTTCCTGTCAACCTTACTACTACTGCTGTTACTACTACTGTTACTGTCAACCTTACTACTACGACTGTTACTGTCACCCTTACTACTACTACTACTGTTACTGTCACCCCTTACTACTACTACTGTTACTGTCACCCTTACTACTACTACTACTGTTACTGTCACCCTTACTACTACTACTACTGTTACTGTCACCCTTACTACTACTACTGTTACTGTCACCCTTACTACTGTTACTACTACTGTTACTGTCACCCTTACTACTACTACTACTGTTACTGTCACCCTTACTACTACTACTACTGTTACTGTCACCCTTACTACTACTACTACTGTTACTGTCACCCTTACTACTACTACTAAGTTCTTCTTTAAAATGGTGTAATTGGGGAATTTTAATTATGAGATTTCTGTTGTTTGTATTTGGCGCCCTGCAATTCCACTGACTGTTGTCATATGGATCCCTGTAATGGAATTTCAGCCATAAGACGTTTTAAGAGAGAGAGAGAGGGGAATACAATACAATCGTATAATATACATTTGGTGATGTTCAAAGAAATGTGTTTTTTCCCAAAAGTTACAATTCCAGTTGCGGCATGTTCAGACAAATCCGTTAAGGTGGGTTTTGGGAACTCTACACTCAATCACATTCAACCCTCTGTTAATAAGTCAGTTTTTAACGTAAACACTTACAACTCTAAATTCTGTAAAAGCATACCCCAATGTGTTCACATTCAGCTTCCTGTGTCACCGGAAGTGCCTTAAATTGGAGTCAAATGGGCTGTTTCGAAGGGTTAAAAGGTCAGATGTTGCCAAATATTCATATGTGTGATTAGGCAACCCTCGTGAACTGTAAATCAGTCATTTCTCCCAACAGGTGTAAAAGAAAAAAACTCTCACACACACACACAAACACACACACAGCAAGGATGGAGTGACACAGTGCAGGGCTTAAAGACACACAGAGCCTGCAATGGCATTACCATATTTTCTAGGCAGTGCCGAGTTAACTTCTTCGATATAGGGGCGCTCTTTTCATTTTTGGATGAAAAACATTCCCGTTTTAAACAAGATATTTTGTCACGAAAAGATGCTCGACTATGCAAATAATTGACAGCTTTGGAAAGAAAACACTCTGACGTTTCCAAAACTGCAAAGATATTGAACTGATGTTACAGGCGAAACCCAGATAAAAATCCAATCAGGAAGTGCTGCATTTTTGAAACCGCCTCATTCCAATGACTCCTTATATGGCTGTGAAGGGGCTAGGAGTCAGCTTTTTCCACGTTTTCCCCAAGGTGTCTACAGCATTGTGAATATTTGTAGGCATTGACCATTTGAGACTACATCTACCAGGTGGTCGCTTATGTCCTCCGTTATTCTTACGTATCTTTCTGCAGTATTTTTCCGTTTGTTTCTGATGAGAAGCCATCTGCCACCACTGATAGATTATCGAATAGATATGTGAAAAACACCTTGAGGATTGATTCTAAACAACGTTTGCCATGTTTCTGTCGATATTATGGAGCAAATTTGGAAAAAAGTTTGCCGTTGTAAGTGACTGCATTTTCCAAATGGACAAACATTTGCATTATGGGCAAGTTTAAAAAAATATGACAATAAAATATGACAAAAGTATGTTCATACAGTTCTTTTACATGTATAATTAAAGCACTTTTTTTTTTAAGGGGTGATAAGTTTTTGACTTTTTTTCACATTTTCAAAATTTGACCCTTGGATCTTGACTTGATGTGCATTTGCAATATGACATTTTACTGTGGAGCGCGCTCACCATCTATTGGATTTTTGCAATAAGTTATGAATGAAATGCAGTCCATTTGAGTGGTATTGTACGTTGTGTATATGTTTTGTACGGTGCCAATATGATCCCATTCATTTGTGTCCATTTCAGAGGATTATTCCCTTATTCTCTCTCTATCTTTCTCTCTTTACCCAGATCTCTCTCTTGTTCCCTACTGTTACTTCTACTGCTACTGTCATCCTTACTACTGTTACATCTCTGCTACTTTCACCGTTACTACGGTTACTACTGCTACAGTTGCTACTACTGCCTTCCTGCCATCCTGCTCTTTACTGAACAAGTTGTCATTGTCTCACCATAATTCAACCTTTGTCAATAAACGTCACTATACAAACGTTACATTTGGTCATTAATTCTGATAGTTTAATCTCAGGGTTAAGGTTGGTGGTAGGGGTAATCAATATAAGTGCACTGGGATTGAACAATTGACCCTCGGGCCGGAGCTCGTGGCTTGCGCCCATCCACCTTCCACATCAACAAGGCTCAAGCAAACCTCAAGACTACTTGACTGTAATAGAGCTCACCGTTGACCATAGTGGCCGGTTTTTAATTCATCACCAGATGTCCTTGGTACCTGGATGGACTTCGGATTTCACCTTGGATCTTGATCGGCCGGTCTGGTGTACTACGGTGTTTTAATTTACAGACAGAACTACATTACCAACGTTACTATACCTGTACTGCTGTTATGCACTATAACTGTTACTAACAGGGGGATTCAGCCCCAGGGTGCTGTACTACTGTCCTACTGCTCCACTAAGACAGACACTATCACCACTGTTACTGACAGGGGGATTCAGCCCCAGGGTGCTATACTACTGTACTACTGCTCCACTAAGACAGACACTATCACCACTGTTACTAACAGGGGGATTCAGCCCCAGGGTGCTGTACTACTGTACTACTGCTCCACTAAGACAGACACTATCACCACTGTTACTGACAGGGGGATTCAGCCCCAGGGTGCTATACTACTGTACTACTGCTCCACTAAGACAGACACTATCACCACTGTTACTAACAGGGATTCAGCCCCAGGGTGCTGTACTACTGTCCTACTGCTCCACTAAGACAGACACTATCACCACTGTTACTGACAGGGGATTCAGCCCCAGGGTGCTGTACTACTGTACTGTCCTACTGCTCCACTAAGACAGACACTATCACCACTGTTACTGACAGGGGATTCAGCCCCAGGGTGCTGTACTACTGTCCTACTGCTCCACTAAGACAGACACTATCAC
>NW_026280383.1:22500-70000 GCF_023373465.1 Oncorhynchus keta | reverse complement strand
AGCATTGTCTCTTTGTTGGCTGAAAATCAGTTAATTATAGTCCATTGTGATATCGTATTGTTGACTGAAAATGTTAATAACCATTGTGATAGCATTTCTCATTGTTGGCTGAAGACGATCAGACCATTGTGATATTATAGTCTCTTTGTTGACTGAAAATGTTAATAACCATTGTGATAGCCGTCTCATTGTTGACTTCCAGACGAACCATTGTGATATTATTGTCTCATTGTTGGCTGAAGACGATCAGAACCATTGTGATATTATAGTCTCATTGTTGACTGAAAATGATCAATAACCATTGTGATATTATAGTCTCATTGTTGACTGAAAATCAGGACCATTGTGATATTATAGTCCATTGTGATACCTCATTGTTGACTGAAAACGGTCAGGACCATTGTAGCATAGTCTCATTTGACTTGGCCATTGGCTGAAGATGGTGAAAATGTTAATAACCATTGTGATATTATAGTCTCATTGTTGACTGAAGACGATAGGACCATTGTGATATTTATTGTCTCATTGTTGACTGAAAATATTGAAAACTTGAAGACTCTTTGTTGACTAGATCCATTGTGATAACATCGTCTCATTGTTGGCTGAAGACGGTCAGGACCATTGTGATATTATAGTCTCTTTGTTGGCTGAAGACGATCAGACCATTGTGATATTATAGTCTCTTTGTTGGCTGAAGATCGATCAGAACCATTGTGATATTATAGTCTCTTTGCTGGCTGAAGACGTTGGCTGATCAGAACCATTGTGATATTATAGTCTCTTTGTTGGCTTGGCTGAAGACGTTGGCTGATCAGAACCATTGTGATATTATAGTCTCTTTGTTGGCTGAAGATGGTCGATCAGAACCGGTTGTGATATTATAGTCTCTTTGTTGGCTGAAGACGATCAGAACCATTGTGATATTATAGTCTCTTTGCTGGCTGAAGACGATCAGAACCATTGTGATATTATAGTCTCTTTGTTGGCTGAAGACGGTCAGGACCATTGTGATATTATAGTCTCTTTGCTGGCTGAAGACGATCAGAACCATTGTGATATTATAGTCTCTTTGCTGGCTGAAGACGGTCAGGACCATTGTGATATTATTGTCTCTTTGCTGGCTGAAGACGGTCAGCCACTGTCATGTCCTATCTAATATCATTAGTCTCACTATGTGCATCAGTCTCAGTCAGTCTATACCTAAAGTGATATACAGTTGACTTCTGAAGTTTACATACACCTACCTTAGCCAAATACATTTCAACTCAGTTTTTCACAATTCCTGACATTTAATCCTTGTCAAAATGCCCTGTTTTAGGTAAGTGAGGATCTCCACTTTATTTTAAGGATGTGAAATGTCAGAATAATAGTAGAGAGAAGGATTTATTTCGGCTTTTATTCTTTATCACATTCCCAGTGGATCAGAAGTTTACATACACTCAATTAGTAATTGGTAGCATTGCCTTTACATGTTTTAACTTGGGTCAAACGTTTTGGGTAGCCTTCCACAAGCTTCGATCAATAAGTTGGGTGAATTTCGGCCCATTCCTCCTGACAGAGATGGTGTATCTGATTCAAGTTTTTTTGGCCTCCTTGCTCTCACACGCTTTTTCAATTCTGCCTACACATTTTCTATAGAATTGACGTCTGGTATTTGTGATGGCATCTGAAATACCATGACTTTGTTTCTTTGAGCCATTTTGCCACAACTTTGGAAGTATGCTTGGGGTCATTGTTCATTTGGAAGACCATTTGCGACCAAGCCTTAGCTTTAACTTCCTTACTGATGTCTTGATGCCATGTATTTTGTGAAGTGCACCAGTCCCTCCTGCAGCAAAGCACCCCCACAACATGATGCTGTCACCCCCGTGATTCACGGTTGGGATGGTGATTTTGGCTTGCAAGCCTCCCCATTTCTCCTCCAAATATAACGATGGTCATTATGGCCAAACAGTTTTATTTTTGTTTCATCAGACCAGAGGACATTTCTCCAGAAAATACGATTGTTGTCCCCATGTGCAGTTGCAAACCGTAGTCTGGCATTTTAATGGTGGTTTTGGAGCAGTGGCTTCTTCCGTGCTGAGCGGCCTTTCAGGTTATGTCGATATCGGACTCGTTTTACTGTGGATATAGATACTTGTGTACCTGTTTCTCCAGCCTCTTCACAAGGTCCTTTGCTGTTGTTCTGGGATTGATTTGCACTTTTCGCACCAAAGCACGTTCATCTCTAGGAGACAGAATGCGTCTCATCCCTGAGCGGTATGACGGCCTCGTGGTCTCATGGTGTTTATACTTGCGTACTATTTTTTGTACAGATGAACGTGGTACCTTCAGGTGTTTGGAAATTGCTCCCAAGGAGGAACCAGACTTGTGAAGGTGCACATTTTTTTTTTCTGATGTCTTGGCTGATTTCTTTTGATTTTCCCCATGATGTCAAGCAAAGAGACACTGAGTTTGAAGGTAGGCCTTGAAATACATCCACAGCTACACCTCCAATTGACTCAAATTATGTCAATTAGCCTATCAGAAGCTTCTAAAGTCTGTATGTGTATGTGAACTTCTGAACCACTGGAATTGTGATACAGTAAATTATTAGGAAATAATCTGTAACAATCTTCCAACAATTGTTGGAAAAATGACTTGTTTCATGCACAAAGTAGATGTCCTAACCGACTTGACAAAACTATAGTTTGTTAACAAGACATTTGTGGAGTGGTTGAAAATGAGTTTTAATGACTTCAACCTAAGTTTATGTAAACTTCCGACTTCAATTGTCATTGTGAATTAGGTGCAACATTTCTTTCTCTTCCTCAGTTCTCTTTCAACATCTTTCTTTTTGTCTTTTTGATCATGCTTTCCCTCCTTCCTCTTCCTTCCATCAAGCCTTCCTTCTGGGACGCCCCCTTGTATCACGTAAATGCTAATAACCTCTCGATGTTCTCAGATCTATATATATTATTGTAAATTATACAATCGCCCTCATCCTTTCTGAGAGACAATCCCCTATCCTATCTGAGAGACGGAGAGACAATCCCCTATCCTATCTGAGAGACAATCCCCCTATCCTATCTGAGAGACGGAGAGACAACCCCCTATCCTATCTGAGAGACAATCCCCTATCCTATCTGAGAGACGGAGAGACAACCCCTATCCTTTCTGAGAGACAATCCCCCTATCCTATCTGAGAGACGGAGAGACAACCCCCTATCCTATCTGAGAGACAATCCCCTATCCTATCTGAGAGACGGAGAGACAACCCCCTATCCTATCTGAGACAATCCCCTATCCTATCTGAGAGACGGAGAGACAACCCCTATCCTATCTGAGAGACAATCCCACTATCCTATCTGAGAGACGGAGAGACAACCCCTATCCTATCTGAGAGACAATCCCACTATCCTATCTGAGAGACGGAGAGACAACCCCCTATCCTATCTGAGACAATCCCCTATCCTATCTGAGAGACGGAGAGACAACCCCCTATCCTATCTGAGACAATCCCCCTATCCTATCTGAGAGACGGAGAGACAACCCCCTATCCTATCTGAGAGACAATCCCCTATCCTATCTGAGAGACGGAGAGACAACCCCTATCCTATCTGAGAGACAATCCCCTATCCTATCTGAGGAGACGGAGAGACGAATCCCCCTATCCTATCTGAGAGACAACCCCTAACCGATCTGAGAGACAATCCCCTTTCTATCTGAGAGACAACCCCCTATCCTATCTGAGGAGACAATCCCCTATCCTATCTGAGAGACAATCCCCCTATCCTATCTGAGAGACAACCCCCCTATCCTATCTGAGAGACAATCCCCCTATCCTATCTGAGAGACAAGCCCCCTATCCTATCTGAGAGACAGAGAGACAATCCCCCTATTCTATCTGAGAGACAACCCCCCTATCCTATCTGAGAGACGGAGAGACAACCCGCCTATCCTATCTGAGAGACAATCCCCATATCCTATCTGAGAGACAACCCCCATATCCTATCTGAGAGACAATCCCCCTATCCTATCTGAGAGACGGAGAGACGATTCCCCCTATTCTATCTGAGAGACAATCCCCCTATCCTATCTGAGAGACAACCCCCCTATCCTATCTGAGAGACGGAGAGACAATCCCCTATCATATCTGAGAGACAATCCCCCTATCCTATGAGAGACAACCCCCTATCCTATCTGAAAGACGGAGAGACGATTCCCCTATCCTATCTGAGAGACAATCCCCCTATCCTATCTGAGAGACGGAGAGGCGATTCCCCTATTCTATCTGAGAGACAATCCCCCTATCCTATTCGAGAGACAACCCCTATCCTATCTGAGAGACGGAGAGACAACCTGCCTATCCTATCTGAGAGACAGAGAGACAATCCCTTTATCCTATCTGAGAGACAACCCCCAACCTTATCTGAGAGACAACCCCCTATTCTATCTGAGACAACCCCCTATTCTATCTGAGAGACAACTCCCTATTCTATCTGAGAGACAACCCCTATCCTATCTGAGAGAATGAGAGACAATTGGCCGTATCCTATTTGTAAGACTGAATGACATTTCCCCATATCCTATCCTACTATCTGAGAGGCTGGCCTGAGAACTAGCATGTTTAGTTGTATTGGTATAATTAGATTTACTATATTGTTAAAGCAAGGCAAAATAATCCCTCTGTTCCTCTGTTCTGGGGAGACAAGACAAGCTCTCGGATGTAGTGGACGTTCTCTTCCCAGAGATTAACAACCGCTGCACACGCTCTGTAGTTGTTTCTTGTTGGCTCGGGGGGGACAGTATGGAGAGAGAGAAAATAGAGAGGGACACAGTATGGAGAGAGAGAAATAGAGAGGGACACAGTATGGAGAGAGAAATAGAGAGAGACAGTATGGAGAGAGAGAAATAGAGAGAGACACAGAGAGAGAGAGAAATAGAGAGGGACACAGTATGGAGAGAGAAATAGAGAGAGACACAGTATGGAGAGAGAAATAGAGAGGGACACAGTATGGAGAGAGAAATAGAGAGGACACAGTATGGAGAGAGAAATAGAGAGAGACACAGTATGGAGAGAGAAAATAGAGAGGGACACAGTATGGAGAGAGAAATAGAGAGAGACACAGTATGGAGAGAGAGAAATAGAGAAGGGACAGATGAGAGAGAGAAATAGAGAGGGACAGTATGGAGAGAGAAATAGAGAGGACACAGTATGGAGAGAGAGAAATAGAGAGGGACACAGTATGGAGAGAGAGAAATAGAGAGGGACACAGTATGGAGAGAGAGAAATAGAGAGGGACACAGTATGGAGAGAGAGAAATAGAGAGGGACACAGTATGGAGAGAGAGAAATAGAGAGGGACACAGTATGGAGAGAGAGAAATAGAGAGGGACACAGTATGGAGAGAGAGAAATAGAGAGGGACACAGTATGGAGAGAGAGAAATAGAGAGGGACACAGAGAGAGAGAAGACAAAGCGAGAGACAGAAGGATGGTACTGTTGCATTGGGCTCAGAACGGGATCACAATCAATGTCAGACAAATCAATTTCAATATCAGGAGCCACGGGACCCCAAGCACCGACGCAACGTTCCCAGATACACTGTGATTTACCTCTGAGTGTGTGTTAGTTTTGTATTTCTGTGTGTGACTTTTTCCTCATTATTTAAATGAATGGATTTTCGCCACCAGCTCTAAGGAATCTAAATACACACTCTTGATGCAATAGCATAATATTATATTCAATAGCTGTATGATTTTTCTCTGTGTGTGAGTGTCCTCATATACTGACTTGAAAGGTCATATTATTCAGAAGGCCTTGGTCTCGGCTGTAGGTGCAGGGGGACTGGCTATATTGCATTTCATAAAATGCTAGATGGGCTGGTCCATTTTATGCCCGGTGGCCTGTCTAACTTTTCTCTTTTTCTCTACTGCACCCAATTTCACAGGAAGGCCGAAAAGATCGTCAAGGACAACTACCACCCGAACCACTGCCTGTTCACCCCACCATCATCCAGAAGGCGTGGTCAGTACATGCATCAAAACCAGGGACTGCTTCTATCTCAAGGCCATCAGACTGTTAAAAACTTCTTGACGCTACCTATCCCTTAACCTCTTAAGCGCACCCGACACGCAGTTGTGCCATCTGGCCATCTGAAAATGCAAAATGCGCTACGCTAAATGCTAATAGCACTCGTTAAAACTTAAACATTCATTAAAACACACATGCAGGGTACTGAATTAAAGCTACACTCGTTGTGAATCCAGCCAACAAGTCAGATTTTTAAAATGCTTTTCCGGCGAAAGCATGAGAAGCTATTATCTGTTGGCATGCAACACCCCGAAATACCTGAAGGCGTAAATAAAATAATTAGCATAGCCGGCGCTACACAAAACGCAGAAATAAAATATAAAACATTCATTTTGATCTTCTTTGTTGGCACTCCTAGATGTCCCATAAACATCACTATTGGGTATTTTTTTTCGATTAAATCGGTCCATATACCCTAAATATCGATCTATGAAAAGTGTGTGATACAGGAAAAAGACCGTTTTTAAAAACACAACGTCATTTTTAAATTAAAAAAGTTGACGATAAACTTTCACAAAACACTTCGAAATACTTTTGTAATCCAACTTTAGGTATTAGTAAACGTTAATAATCTATCAAATTGATCACGGGCCGATGTGTATTCAATAGCTCCACGTCTTAAAATCATGGTCGGAAATTTCTCTGCCAAACATCTGTCGGAGACTGGAAGAATGGGCTCTCACTCGTTTGACCAAGAAACAAAGCCCAGGCAATTGACAAGACTGGCGACATCGTGTGGAAGCTTTAGGACTTGCAATCTCAGCCCCATGTAATTTGCTTTCCAATAGACAATACATGCAAGTGGCGCATTGATATATTTTCCAGATTTTGGTGATCAGTTTTTCTTGGGCTTTTCGATGAAACACACGTTATGTTATAGTCACAGCCGTTATTTAACCAGTTTTAGAAATGTCTGAGTGTTTTCTATCCACACATACTAATCATATGCATATACTATATTCCTGGCATGAGTAGCAGGACGCTGAAATGTTGCGCAATTTTTAACAGAATGTTCTAAAAGGTAGGGGGTAGGCTTAACAGGTTTTAAGCGAGATAATTGTCATTAGCAACCGCTGAATAGCATAGCGCCACAGTCAAATAATATTACTAAAAAATATTAATGAAATCACAAGAGCAATATTGCAAAACACAGCTTAGCCTTTTGTTAATCCAACTGTCGTCTCAGATTTTAAAATGATGCTTTACAGTGAAAGCAATCCAGCGTTTGTGTAAATTTATCGATAGAGCAACAAAACATTATGTACACTAAGCATTAAGTAGCTAGGTCACGAAAATCAGAAAAGCAATCAAATTAATCGTTTATCTTTGATGATCTTCGGATGTTTTCCCTCCATGAGACTCCCAGTTACACAACAAATGTTCCTTTTGTTCCATATAGATTATTTTTATATCCAAATACTCCGCTTGTTTGTCACGTTATATTCAGAAATCCACAAGAAAGAGCGGTCACGACAACGCAATCGAAAATTACAAATAATGTCCACAGAAACATGTCAAACGTTTTTTATAATCAATCCTCAGGTTGTTTGAAAAAATATAATTGATAATATATCAACCACAAATGTATTTCACAGTAGGAGAGGGAAAAACAATAGCTGTCCAAATTCTGTTGGCTTACAAAACTCATGTGACCACTTGACGCGATGTTATCGTTCTGGCTAATTTTTCAAAATAAAAGCCTGAAACTATGTCTGAAGACTGTTGACACCTTGAGGAAGTGATATGAAAATGAATCTGGTTGATATCCCTTTAAATGGAGCAATGGGAGGCTATGGAACATGGAGTTTTCAAAATAGAAGCCACTTCCTGGTTTGATTTTCTCAGGGTTTTACGCCTGCAATATCAGTTCTGTTATACTCACAGACAATATTTTGACAGTTTTGGAAACGTTAGAGTGTTTTCTATCCTAATCTGTCAATTATATGCATATTCTAGCATCTAGTTCTGAGAAATAGGCCATTTACTTTGGGAACATTATTTTCCAAACATAAAAATAGTGCCTAGCTTCAAGGAGGTTAATAATGTCACTTTAATGTTTACATATCTTGCATTACTCATCTCATGTATATACTGTATTCTATACTTTCCCACTGTATTTTAGTATAATCCACTTGACAGTTCTTGTCCAAATATTTATGCATATTATTTCTTAATTCCATTCCTTACTTAGAGTTGTGTGTATTAGATATTTGTTGTGAAATTGTTAGACATTACTTGTTAGATATTGTGTTAGATATTATGTGTTAGATACTGCTTCACTGTCAGAACAAGAAGCAAAGCATTTCACTACGCTCACAATAACATCTGCTAAATGTGTATGTTACCAATACGATTTAATTTCATTTAATTTAAAAATATATCCTGTCCTACTATCTGAAAGGCTGGACTGAGAGACGATTCCCCCCATATCATATCCTGTCCTACTATCTGAGAGGCTGGCCTGAGAGACAATTCCCCATATCATATCCTGTCCTACTATCTGAGAGGCTGGCTTGAGAGACGATTCCCCCATATCATATCTGTCCTACTATCTGAAAGGCTGGACTGAGAGACGATTCCCCCATATCATATCCTATCCTACTATCTGAGAGGCTGGCTTGAGAGACGATTCCCCCATATCATATCCTATCCTACTATCTGAAAGGCTGGCCTGAGAGACGATTCCCCCATATCATATCCTATCCTACTATCTGAAAGGCTGGACTGAGAGACGATTCCCCCATATCATATCCTATCCTACTATCTGAGAGGCTGGCCTGAGAGACGATTCCCCCATATCATATCCTATCCTGCTATCTGAAAGGCTGGACTGGGAGACGATTCCCCCATATCATTTCCTATCCTACTATCTGAGAGGCTGGCCTGAGAACTAGCATGTTTAGTTGTATTGGTATAATTAGATTTACTATACTGTTAAAGCAAGGCAAAGAGAGAGAGAGAGAGAGAGAGAGAGAGAGAGAGAGAGAGAGAGAAATAGAGAGAGAAATAGAGAGAGACACAGAGAGAGAGAAGACAAAGCGAGAGACAGAAGGATGGTACTGTTGCATTGGGCTCAGAGCGGGGATCACAATCAATGTCAGACAAATCAATTTCAATATCAGGAGCCACGGGGACCCCCAAGCCCCGACGCAACGTTCCCAGATACACTGTGATTTACCTCTGAGTGTGTGTTAGTTGGTGTGTATTTCTGTGTGACTTTTCCTCATTATTTAAATGAATGGATTTTCGCCACCAGCTCCAAGGAATCTAAATACACACTCTTGATGCAGTAGCATAATATTATATTCAATAGCTGTATGATTTTCTCTGTGTGTGAGTGTCCTCATATACTGACTTGAAAGGTCATGTTATTCAGAAGGCCTTGGACTCGGCTGTAGGTGCAGGGAGGGACTGGCTATCTTGCATTTCATAAAATGGGCTGGTCCATTTTTTGCTCAGTGGCCTGTCTAACTTTTTATTTTTTTTGTGCGAAATAATCCATATTTGGTAAATAAATGATACATCTTTTTTATGCTGAATAATCATTATTTGGTAAATAATCAGGAAAACAATTTGCTGTGCGTTAGAACTTCAGAGGTAACAGCAGAGGGAGCCACCCACCTATCCACATTGACGGGATAGCAGTGGAGAAGGTGGAACGTTTTAAGTTCCTTGGTGTACACATCACTGACAAACTGAAATGGTCCACCCACCCAGACACTGTTGTGAAGAAAGGGCAACAGCTCCTCTTCAACCTCAGGAGGATGAAGAAATGTGGATGTCACCTAAAACCCTCACAAACTTTTACAGATGCACAATTGAGAGAATCCTCTCGGGCTGTATCACCGCCTGGTATGGCCACTGCACCGCCCTGCAACCGCAGGACCCCCAGAGGGTGGTGTGGTCCGCACAACGCATCACCAGGGGGCAAACTACCTGCCCTCCCAGGACACCAACAGCACCCGATGTCACAGGAAGGTAAAAAAGATCATCAAGGACTACCACCCGAGCCACTGCCTGTTCACCCCGCTATCATCAGAATGCGAGGTCAGTACAGAAGAATCAAAGCTGGGACCGAGAGACTGAAAAACAGCTTCTATCTCAAGGCCATCAGACTGTTAAATAGCCATCACTAGCACAGAGAGGGTGCTGCCTATATACACAGACTTGAAATCATTGGCCACTTTAATAAATGGAATGCTTTTCACTTTGCTGTAGTAGAGTGAACAGTCCATGACTGGGGTGGCTGGGGTCATTGACAATTTTAGGGCCTTCCTCTGACACCGCCTGGTTTATAGGTCCTGGATGGCAGGCAGCTTAGCCCCAGTGATGTACTGGGCCGTAAGCACTACTCTCTCTGTGCTTAGCGGTCGAAGGCCGAGCAATTGCCGTACCAGGCGGTGATGCAACCAGTCAGGATGTTCTCGATGTTGCAGCTGTAAAATCTTTTGAGGATCTCAGGACCCATGCCAAATCTTTTTAGTTTCATGAGGGGGAATAGGCTTTGTCGTGCCCTCTTCATGACTGTTTTGGTGTGTTTGGACCATTCAGGTTTATTGTTGATGTCGAGACCAAGGAACTTTAAGCTCTCAACCTGCTCCACTACAACCCCGTCGGTGAGACACACCCAGGTCTCTGACCTCCTCTGACCTCCGCCAGGTCGCAGTTGCAAATGAGAACTTGTTCTCAAATAGCCTACCAGGTTAAATAAAGGTGAAATAAAAATAAAAAATAATAAAAAAATAGGCTGTCTAGTCGCTGTCAATGATCAGGCCTACCAATGTTGTGTCGTCTGCAAACTTAATGATTATGTTGGAGTCGTACCTGGCCATACAGTCGTGGGTGAACAGGGAGTACAGGAGGGGACAGAGCACACACCCTGAGGGGCTCCAGTGTTGAGGATCAGAGTGGCAGATGTGTTGCTAACTACACTCACCACCTGGGGCGGCCCGTCAGGAAGTCCAGGGTCCAGTTGCAGAGGGAGATGTTTAGTCCCAGGATCCTTAGCTTAGTGATGAGCTTTGGGGGTACTATGGTGTTGAACGCTGAGCAGTAGTCAATGAATAGCATTCTCATGTAGGTGTTCCTTTTGTTCAGGTGGGAAGGGCAGTGTGGAGTGCAATAGAGATTGCATCAACTGTGGATCTGTTTGGGCGGTATGCAAATTGGAGTGGGTCTAAGGTTTCTTGGATAATGGAGTTGATGTGAGCCATGACCAGCCCTGCAAAGCACTTCATGGCTAAGGACGAGAGTGCTACGGGTCGGTAGTCATTTAGGCAGGTTACCTTAGTGTTCTTGGGCACAGGGACTATGGTGGTCTGCTTGAAACATGTTGGTATTACAGACTCAATCAGGGACATGTTGAAAATGTCAGTGAAGACACATGCCAGTAAGTCAGCACATGCCCGGAGCACACGTCTTGGTAATCCGTCTGGCCCAGCAGACTTGTGAATGTTGAACTGTTTAAAGGTCTTATTCACGTCGGCTACTGAGAGCGTGATCACACAGTCATCCAGAACAGCTGATGCTCTCATGCATGCCTCAGTGTTGCTTGTCCTGAAGTGAACATAGAAGTGATTTAGCTTGTCTGGTAGGCTCATGTCACTGGGCAGCTCGTGGCTGTGCTTCCCTTTGTACTCTGTAATAGTTTTCAAGCCCTGCCACATAAGACGAGCGTCTGAGCCGGTGTAGCACGATTCAATCTCAGCCCTGTAATGACGCTTTGCCTGTTTGATGGTTCGTCGGAGGGCATAGCAGGATTTCCTATAAGCTTCCGGGTTAGAGTCCTGCACCTTGAAAGTGGCAGCTCTACCCTTTAGCTCAGTGCAAATGTTGCCTATAATCCATCAATCCATTTAACATAGATTGAAATTAGGTAGAACTGATTTAAATTTCCGTGGATTAAAGTCTTCGGCCACTAGGAGCGACACCTCTGGGTGAGCGGTTTCCTGTTTGGTATTTCCTTATACAGCTGACTGAGTGTGATCTTAGTGTCAGCATCTGTCTGTGGTGGTAAATAAACAGCCACGAAAAGTATAGATGAAAACTCTCCAGGCAAATAGTGTGGTCTACAGTTTATCATTAGATACTCTACATCAGGTGCATTATATAGGTGCACTATATACAGTAGGTGCACTATATACAGTAGGTGCACTATATAGGTGCACTGTATACAGTAGGTGAACTATATACAGTAGGTGCACTAAATACATTAGGTGCACTATATGAAAACTGAAAAATCTCTAGAAAATTAGTGTGGTCTGCATTTTATCACAAGATACTCTACTTCAATCGAGCAAAATCTAAAGACTTCGTTAGATTTTATGCACCAGCTGTTGTTTACAAATATGCACAGACCTCCCTCTCGTCTTTCCAGAATGTGCTGTTCTATCTTGCCGGTGCAGCGTGTATCCCGCTAGCTGAAAATCCATGTCCTCATTCAGCCACGATTCCGTGAAACATAGGATATTACAGTTTTGATGTCCCGTTGGTAGGATATTTGTGGTCGCACCTCGTCTAATTTATTGTCCAATGATTTCACGTTGGCAAGAAATATTGACATTAACATCAGCTTTCCCAATCGCCTTCTGCGACTCGTGAGGCATCCTGCTCTGAGTCCATTGTACCTGCGTCTCTTCCTCTTGCCAATAACTGGGATGTTGGCCTTGTTGGAGTGTTCGGAGAATGCCCTGTGCGTCCTGCTTTTTGAAGAAAAACTCTTTCTCTAATCCGAGGTGATCGCTGTCCTGATATCCAGAAGCTCTTTGTCTAATCCGAGGTGAGTGATCGCTGTCCTGATATCCAGAAACTCTTTGTCTAATCCGAGGTGAGTGATCGTTGTCCTGATATCCAGAAGCTCTTAGTCTAATCCGAGGTGAGTGATCGTTGTCCTGATATCCAGAAGTCTAATCTTAGTGTCCTGATATCAGAAACTCTTTGTCTAATCCGAGGTGAGTGATCGTTGTCCTGATATCCAGAAGCTCTTAGTCTAATCCGAGGTGAGTGATCGTTGTCCTGATATCCAGAAGCTCTTAGTCTAATCCGAGGTGAGTGATCGTTGTCCTGATATCCAGAAGCTCTTAGTCTAATCCCAGGTGAGTGATCATTGTCCTGATATCCTCTTTGTCTAGAAGCTCTATCCAGAAGCTCTTAGTCTAATCCGAGGTGAGTGATCGTTGTCCTGATATCCAGAAGCTCTTAGTCTAATCCGAGGTGAGTGATCGCTGTCCTGATATCCAGAAGCTCTTAGTCTAATCCCAGGTGAGTGATCATTGTCCTGATATTCAGAAGCTGTCTGATATCCAGTCTAAATCCGAGGTGAGTGATCGTTGTCCTGATATCCAGAAGCTCTTAGTCTAATCTGAGTGATCTGTCCTGATATCCAGAAGCTCTTAGTCTAATCCCAGGTGGTGATCAGTCCTGATATCCAGAAGCTCTGTGATGTCAGAACTAGAAGCACAAGCCTTTCACAAGCCTTTCATTACGCTCACAACAACACCTGCTAACCATGTGTATGTGACCAATACAATTTGATTAGATTTTTAAAAAATGCCAGATTTATGGTCCAGTCTGCCCCTGTGTAAGTGTAACACACGCACACACACACACACACACACACACACACACACACACACACACACACACACACACACACACACACACACACACACACACACACACACACACACACACACACACACACAGGCCGTAGGTGTATAGCTATTCACAGATTTGCCTGTCTCAGCAGTCTGTTGATTTCTGCTCTCAACTGAGCGCACGTATGGGAACCACGTAGCTTTCAATCACAACACACACACCCACTCGCATATACACGCACACCTCAACATACAATTTCATTGGAATCCAACTCATCTCTCCCCTCTTCTCTTCTGTCTCCTCTCTTCTGTCTCCTCTCTCCTCTCTTCTGTCTCCTCTCTCCTCTCTTCTGTCTCCTCTATTCTCTCTCCTCTCTCCTCTCTCCTCTCTTCTGTCTCCTCTCTCCTCTCTTCTGTCTCCTCTCTCCTCTCTTCTGATCCTCTCTCCTCTCTTCTGTCTCCTCTCTCCTCTCTTCTGTCTCCTCTCCTTCTGTCTCCTCTCTCCTCTCTTCTATCTCCTTTCTTCTCTCTACTCTTCTCTCTTAATCTCTTCTGTCTCCTTTCTTCTCTACTCTCTTCTCTCTTAATCTATTCTGTCTCCTCTCTTCTCTCTCCTATCTTCTGTCTCCTCTCTTCTGTCTCCTCTCTTCTCTCTTAATCTCTTCTGTCTCCTCTCTTCTGTCTCCTCTCTTCTCTCTTAATCTATTCTGTCTCCTCTCTTCTGTCTCCTCTCTTCTGTCTTAATCTATTCTGTCTCCTTTCTTCTGTCTCCTCTCTTCTCTCTTAATCTCTTCTGTCTCCTCTCTTCTCTCTTAATCTATTCTGTCTCCTTTCTTCTCTACTCTCCTCTTTCTCCTCTCTTCTGTATCCTTTCTTCTCTACTCTCTTAATCTCTTCTGTCTCCTCTCTTCTCTCTCTCTATGTCAATTTTGCTAAACAACAATGTATACATTATTTATTGTAATAAAATCATGAATTCAAATAATATTATCACTCTTTCGAATCTATTCCATTCTGCTGTCAAAGTGTGTTTAGCTCCCATCACTGTGTGTGTGTGTGTGTGTGTGTGTGTGTGTGTGTGTGTGTGTGTGTGTGTGTGTGTGTGTGTGTGTGTGTGTGTGTGTGTGTGTGTGTGTGTGTGTGTGTGTGTGTGTGTGTGCGTGCGTGCGTGTGCGTCTGTGTCTGTGTCTGTGTCTGTGTGTGTGTGTGTGTGTGTGTATTCCCACTTGATAAAACGTCCGACCGGGGACCCAGTCTGTCAAAGACCATCTGTTAGACGATCTGAAAAGCCTAGGACACACACACACAAACCCACACATAGGACCTGTCAGTGCCAGGCAGTGCCAAGCAGACGACATTCAAAGCAGCCAACTAGCCAATCAACGATCAGCTCCAAGGCCTTGTTGTGAAACAGTATGATGTTAGAATTTGTAGTGTAGACGACTAATCATGTTGCGTTCGTTTGAGGAAACCACAATAAGTGTTTAAGTTGAACTCTGTTTCCTGATTGAATTAACCAATTACAGTATAATTACCAAGTTGAACTCTGTTTCCTGATTGAATTAACCAATTACAGTATAATTAACCAAGTTGAACTCTGTTTCCTGATTGAATTAACCAATTACAGTATAATTAACCAAGTTGAACTCTGTTTCCTGTTTGAATTAACCAATTACAGTATAATTAACCAAGTTGAACTCTGTTTCCTGATTGAATTAACCAATTACAGTATAATTAACCAAGTTGAACTCTGTTTCCTGATTGAATTAACCAATTACAGTATAATTACCAAGTTGAACTAACCAGGGTACAGTATAATTACCAAGTTGAACTGTTTCCTGATTGAATTAACCAATTACAGTATAATTAACCAAGTTGAACTCTGTTTCCTGATTGAATTAACCAATTACAGTATAATTAACCAAGTTGAACTCTGTTTCCTGATTGAATTAACCAATTACAGTATAATTAACCAAGTTGAACTCTGTTTCCTGATTGAATTAACCAATTACAGTATAATTAACCAAGTTGAACTGTTTCCTGATTGAATTAACCAATTACAGTATAATTACCAAGTTGAACTGTTTCCTGATTGAATTAACCAATTACAGTATAATTACCAAGTTGAACTGTTTCCTGATTGAATTAACCAATTACAGTATAATTACCAAGTTGAACTGTTTCCTGATTGAATTAACCAATTACAGTATAATTAACCAAGTTGAACTCTGTTTCCTGATTGAATTAACCAATTACAGTATAATTAACCAAGTTGAACTCTGTTTCCTGTTTGAATTAACCAATTACAGTATAATTAACCAAGTTGAACTGTTTCCTGATTGAATTAACCCATTACAGTATAATTAGACCAGTTGAACTGTTTCTGACCAATTAACCAATTACAGTATAATTACCAAGTTGAACTGTTTCCTGATTGAATTAACCAATTACAGTATAATTAACCAAGTTGAACTCTGTTTCCTGTTTGAATTAACCAATTACAGTATAATTACCAAGTTGAACTGTTTCCTGATTGAATTAACCAATTACAGTATAATTAACCAAGTTGATTGTTTCCTGTTTGAATTAACCAATTACAGTATAATTACCAAGTTGAACTCTGTTTCCTGATTGAATTAACCAATTACAGTATAATTAACCAAGTTGAACTGAATTAACCAATTGTTATAATTACCAAGTTGAACTCTTTCCTGATTGAATTAACCAATTACAGTATAATTACCAAGTTGAACTGTTTCCTGATTGAATTAACCAATTACAGTATAATTAACCAAGTTGAACTGTTTCCTGTTTGAATTAACCAATTACAGTATAATTAACCAAGTTGAACTGTTTCCTGATTGAATTAACCAGTACAGTATAATTAACCAAGTTGAACTCTGTTTCCTGTTTGAATTAACCAATTACAGTATAATTAACCAGTTGAACTCTGTTTCCTGATTGAATTAACCAGTATAATTACCAAGTTGAACTGTTCCTGATTGAATTAACCAATTACAGTATAATTAACCAAGTTGAACTCTGTTTCCTGATTGAATTAACCAATTACAGTATAATTACCAAGTTGAACTGTTTCCTGATTGAATTAACCAATTACAGTATAATTAACCAAGTTGAACTCTGTTTCTGATTGAATTAACCCATTACAGTATAATTACCAAGTTGAACTGTTTCCTGATTGAATTAACCAATTACAGTATAATTACCAAGTTGAACTCTGTTTCCTGATTGAATTAACCAATTACAGTATAATTACCAAGTTGAACTGTTTCCTGATTGAATTAACCAATTACAGTATAATTACCAAGTTGAACTCTGTTTCCTGATTGAATTAACCAATTACAGTATAATTACCAAGTTGAACTGTTTCCTGATTGAATTAACCAATTACAGTATAATTACCAAGTTGAACTGTTTCCTGATTGAATTAACCAATTACAGTATAATTACCAAGTTGAACTGTTTCCTGATTGAATTAACCAATTACAGTATAATTAACCAAGTTGAACTCTGTTTCCTGATTGAATTAACCAATTACAGTATAATTAACCAAGTTGAACTGTTTCCTGATTTCCAGTGTTTCCTGAATTAACCAATTACAGTATAATTAACCAAGTTGAACTCTACTTTCCTGATTGAATTAACCAATTACAGTATAATTAACCAAGTTGAACTCTGTTTCCTGATTGAATTAACCAATTACAGTATAATTAGACCAAGTTGAACTCTGTTTCCTGATTGAATTAACCAATTACAGTATAATTAACCAGTTGAACTCTGTTTCCTGATTGAATTAACCAATTACAGTATAATTACCAAGTTGAACTCTGTTTCCTGATTGAATTAACCAATTACAGTATAATTACCAGTTGAACTCTGTTTCCTGATTGAATTAACCAATTACAGTATAATTACCAAGTTGAACTCTGTTTCCTGATTGAATTAACCAATTACAGTATAATTACCAAGTTGAACTCTGTTTCCTGATTGAGTTAACCAATTACAGTATAATTAACCAAGTTGAACTCTGTTTCCTGATTGATTTAACCAATTACAGTATAATTACCAAGTTGAACTCTGTTTCTGATTGAATTAACCAATTACAGTATAATTACAAGTTGAACTGTTTCCTGATTGAATTAACCAATTACAGTATAATTACCAAGTTGAACTGTTTCCTGATTGAATTAACCAATTACAGTATAATTACCACTGAACTTTGCTTGAGTTGAATTAACCAAGTTAACCCACATTCCTATAATGGGGGCGGCAGTTAGTCCAGTGGTTCGTTGGACTAACAATACCCACTGTTCCTAGGCCAGTTAACCCACTGTTCCTAGACCAGTTAACCCACTGTTCCTAGACCAGTTAACCCACTGTTCCTAGACCAGTTAACCCACTGTTCCTAGACCAGTTAACCCACTGTTCCTAGACCAGTTAACCCACTGTTCCTAGACCAGTTAACCCACTGTTCCTAGACCAGTTAACCCACTGTTCCTAGACCAGTTAACCCACTGTTCCTAGACCAGTTAACCCACTGTTCCTAGACCAGTTAACCCACTGTTCCTAGACCAGTTAACCCACTGTTCCTGGACCAGTTAACCCACTGTTCCTAGACCAGTTAACCCACTGTTCCTAGACCAGTTAACCCACTGTTCCTAGACCAGTTAACCCACTGTTCCTAGACCAGTTAACCCACTGTTCCTAGACCAGTTAACCCACTGTTCCTAGACCAGTTAACCCACTGTTCCTAGACCAGTTAACCCACTGTTCCTAGGCCAGTTAACCCCACTGTTCTAGACCAGTTAACCCACTGTTCCTAGGCCAGTTAACCCCACTGTTCCTAGACCAGTTAACCCACTGTTCCTAGGCCAGTTAACCCACTGTTCCTAGACCAGTTAACCCACTGTTCCTAGGCCGTTATTGAAAATCAGAATTGTTATGTTCTGGCCGTTATTGTTAATTTGTTCTTAACTGACTTGCCTGGTTAAATAAAGGTCAAATAAATTGTTTTACTGTTTTCCTTTTATTGTTTCCTAACCTTTGCAATGCAAAACAGAATATATGATTGCAGTGTTCAGAGGAGCACTTGCAGTAGATTCATTGAAGAACTATACCAAAGTCCGTACTCAATTCTGAGACAGGGATTGGCTATTATCCCAAGGCCAGTGTTGGACCACAGACCAGGGGTTGAGAAACACATACTGCAGTTTCACATAAACCACACAAGCTAAAGTGACACCTTTTGTCTTCTACTACCAACAAGTCTTACTATATATCTTTCAATGATGGTAAGAAATATGATGTTTCAATTTCAGTCTGAACAGTAATAATCTACAGTAATAAACTACAGGTATAATCTACACTAATACACTGCAGTAATAAACTACAGTAATAATCTACAGTAATACACTACATGTATAATCTACAGTAAAAAATTACAGTAATAAACTACAGGTATAATCTACAATAATACACTACAGTAATAAACTAGAGTAATAATCTACAGGTATAATCTACAGTAATACACTACAGTAAAAAATTACAGTAATAATCTACAGTAATAAACTACAGGTATAATCTACAATAATACACTACAGTAATAAACTACAGTAATAATCTACATGTATAATCTACAGTAATACACTACAGGTAATAATCTACAGTAATAAACTACAGGTATAATCTACAGTAATAAACTACAGTAATAATCTACAGTAATAAACTACAGTAATAATCTACAGTAATAAACTACAGTAATAATGTACAGTAATAAACTACAGTAATAATGTACAGTAATAATTTACAGTAATAAACGACAGTAATAATCAACAGTAATAATATACAGTAATAAACTACGGTAATAATCAACAGTAATAATCTACAGTACTAAATACACATATATTACACTTCCACTAGACTTTTGTTTGAGGAACTATCATCCCTACATCCCTGTGGTCTTCTCCCTCCCTCCCTCCCTCCCTCCCTCCCTCCCTCCCTCCCTCCCTCCCTCCCTCCCTCCCTCCCTCCCTCCCTCCCTCCTCCCTTCATCCCTGTCTCTTTCTCCTTTCCTCCCTTCATCCCTGTCTCTTTCTCCTTTCCTCCTTCATCCCTGTCTCTTTCTCCTTTCCTCCCTTCATCCCTGTCTCTTTCTCCTCCCTTCATCCCTGTCTCTTTCTCCTTTCCTCCCTTCATCCCTGTCTCTTTCTCCTTCCTCCCTTCATCCCTGTCTCTTTCTCCTTTCCTCCCTTCATCCCTGTCTCTTTCTCCTTTCCTCCCTTCATCCCCTGTCTCTTTCTCCTTTCCTCCCTTCATCCCTCTTTCTCCCTTCCTCCCTTCATCCCTGTCTCTTTCTCCTTTCCTCCCTTCATCCCTGTCTCTTTCTCCCTTCCTCCCTTCATCCCTGTCTCTTTCTCCTTTCCTCCCTTCATCCCTGTCTCTTTCTCCTTTCCTCCCTTCATCCCTGTCTCTTTCTCCTTTCCTCCCTTCATCCCTACTTCATCCCTGTCTCTTTCTCCTTTCCTCCCTTCATCTCTGTCTCTTTCTCCTTTCCTCCCTTCATCCCTGTCTCTTTCTCCCTTCCTCCCTTCATCCCTGTCTCTTTCTCCTTTCCTCACTTCATCCCTGTCTCTTTCTCCTTTCCTCCCTTCATCCATGTCTCTTTCTCCTTTCCTCCCTTCATCCCTGTCTCTTTCTCATTTCCTCCCTTCATCCCTGTCTCTTTCTCCCTTCATCCCTGTCTCTTTCTCCTTTCCTCCCTTCATCTCTGTCTCTTTCTCCTTTCCTCCCTTCATCTCTGTCTCTTTCTCCTTTCCTCCCTTCATCTCTGTCTCTTTCTCCCTTTCGTCCTTCTCTGAAATCAGGTTAACCGGGTAAAAAAGGTGTGAAATTGCTTGCTGCTTTGTGAACCAAATCTGTGTTCACTCTCTAATCCTGAGTTCTTCCAGCCAAATCACTCACACACACACACACACACACACACACACACACACACACACACACACACACACACACACACACACACACACACACACACACACACACACACACACACACACACACACACACACACACACACACACACACACACACACACACACACACACACACACACACACGCTATGTTTATAGAGACACACGCAAGTGCTACACAGACATCTCTCTCCACACCGACAGTCTAATGAATAGTCTGCGTATACAAGGTGTGTTATATTGAAATGCAGCTTTAGACTTTTTAAAGAATGTTATTATTTCACAAACATATTCATTCAAAATATAAAATATACATTCAGAATCACACAATATATTACATTTAGAATCACAACAATATATTACATTCAGAATCACAGATCAAAATATATTACATTCAGAATCACAAATTAAAATATATTACATTCAGAATCACACATCAAAATATATTACATTCAGAATCACACATTAAAATATATTACATTCAGAATCACACATTAAAATATATTACATTCAGAATCACACATCAAAATATATTAATTCAGAATCATAAAATATATTACATTCAGAATCACACATTAAAATATATTACACATCAAATTAAAATATATTACATTCAGAATCACACATTAAAATATATTACATTCAGAATCACACATTAAAATATATTACATTCAGAATCACACATCAAAATATATTACATTCAGAATCACACATTAAAATATATTACATTCAGAATCACACATCAAAATATATTACATTCAGAATCACACATTAAAATATATTACATTCAGAATCACACATTAAAATATATTACATTCAGAATCACACATTAAAATATATTACATTCAGAATCACACATTAAAATATATTACATTCAACTGCGTGGTGAATCTTGTCAAGCAGAGACAATTGATAAAACAATGAGCTTTTTATTTTCTCTGAGAACTTAACTCTACAGTATAGCAGGCCCATTTGCACCCAAATTACTTTTTCTTGGTAATATGATTAGGGTAGCGTCCCAAACGCCACCCTCTTCCCTATATCTACTGTTGACCAGGGCCCATAGTGCATTATATAGTGAATAGGGGGCCTCTTGGGACACATCCTATGAGCTGTTTCTGAGTTGAGTGAGTTTTGATTAAGTCACTGATTGTGTGCTCGTTAGTGAAATGAAAAAGCATTTAACGTATCTTGAATCTCATCTAGACGAGTGAAACCAAGGGGATTTGGACTAGTGTGTGTGTGTGTGGTGTGGGGTGTATGTGTGTGTGTGTGTGTGTGTGTGTGTGTGTGTGTGTGTGTGTGTGTGTGTGTGTGTGTGTGTGTGTGTGTGTGTGTGTGTGTGTGTGTGTGTGTGTGTGTGTGTGTGTGTGTGTGTGGTGGGGTTATGTGTGTCTGTCTGTGTCAGTGTTGGTGTTCGTGTGTATATACATTTGTTTATGTATGTGTGTGTGTGTGTGTGTGTGTGTGTGTAGTATGTGTAAGTGTGTGTGTGTGTTTGCACCTGTAACTTGTGTGTGTATTTCCCTGCTTGTCTATATCTCTGCATTCAAGACGACATGACTTTATTTTAATGTTTCTACCCTTCTCTAGTTGTATTCATCTCAAATCAAAGCAAATGTATTTATAAAGCCCTTATTACATCAGCTGATGTCTCAAAGTGCTGTACAGAAACCCAGCCTAAAACCCCAAACAGCAAGCAATGCAGGTGTAGAAGCACGGTGGCTAGGAAAAACTCCCTAGAAAGGCCAAAACCTAGGAAGAAACCTAGCGAGGAACCAGGCTACGAGGGGTGGCCAGTCCTCTTCTGGCTGTGCCGGGTGGAGATTATAACAGAACATGGCCAAGATGTTCAAACGTTCATAGATGACCAACAGGGGTCAAATGATAAAAATCACTGTGGTTGACGAGGTTGCAGCAGGTCAGCACCTCAGGATTAAATGTCAGTTGGCTTTTCATAGCCGATCATTAAGAGTATCTCTACCACTCCTGCTGTCTCTAGAGAGTTGAAAACAGCAGGTCTGGGACAGGTAGCACGTCCGGTGAACAGGTCAGGGTTCCATAGCCGCAGGCAGAACAGTTGAAACTGGAGCAGCAGCACGGACAGGTGGACTGGGGACAGCAAGGAGTCATCAGGCCAGGTAGTCCTGAGGTATGGTCCTAGGGCTCAGGTCCTCCAAGAGAGAGAAAGAAAGAAAGAAATAATGAGAGAGAGAGAGAAAGAGAGAAAGAGAGAGCGAATTAGAGATAGCATGCTTAAATTCACACAGGACACTGGATAAGACAGAAGAAATACTCCAGATATAACAGACTGACCCTAGCTCCCAGACACATCAACTACTGCAGCATAAATACTGGAGGCTGAGACAGGAGGGGTCGGAGGACACTGTGGCCCCATCCGACTTTGCCAAAGCACAGCCCCAAACAGGAAGGATATAACCCCACCCACTTTGCCAAAGCACAGCCCCCTTGGTTACACCACTGAGAGGGATAGTGTCCTGGTTATAACCACCAACTTACCATCCTGTGTCCTTGGTTATAACTCTGTCTGACTGGTAGGAGAGGTGAGTGTCCTTGGTTATAACAGTCTGACTGGTAGGAGAGGTGAGTGTCCTTGGTTATAACAGTCTGACTGGTAGGAGAGGTGAGTGTCCTTGGTTATAACAGTCTGACTGGTAGGAGAGGTGAGTGTCCTTGGTTATAACAGTCTGACTGGTAGGAGAGGTGAGTGTCCTTGGTTATAACAGTCTGACTGGTAGGAGAGGTGAGTGTCCTTGGTTATAACAGTCTGACTGGTAGGAGAGGTGAGTGTCCTTGGTTCATAACTCTGACTGGTAGGAGAGGTGAGTGTCCTGACTGTCTGACTGGTTGGAGAGCTGAGTGTCCTCGGTTATAACAGTCTAACTGGTAGGAGAGGTGAGTGTCTCCTTGGTTATACAGTCTGACTGGTAGGAGAGGTGAGTGTCCTTGGTTATAACAGCCTGACTGGTAGGAGAGGTGAGTGTCCTTGGTTATGACAGTCTGACTGGTAGGAGAGGTTAGTGTCCTTGGTTATAACTCTGTCTGACTGGTAGGAGAGGTGAGTGTCCTTGGTTGTAACTGTGTCTGGAGAGGTGAGTGTCCTAACTCTGGGTAGGAGAGGTGAGTGTCCTTGGTTATAACAGTCTGACTGGTAGGAGAGGTGAGTGTCCTTGGTTATATCAGTCTGACTGGTAGGAGAGGTGAGTGTCCTTGGTTATAACAGTCTGACTGGTAGGAGAGGTGAGTGTCCTTGGTTATAACTCTGGCTAACTGGTAGGAGAGGTGAGTGTCCTTGGTTATAACTCTGTCTGACTGGTAGGAGAGGTGAGTGTCCTTGTTTATAACAGTCTGACTGGTAGGAGAGGTGAGTGTCCTTGGTTATAACAGTCTGACTGGTAGGAGAGGTGAGTGTCCTTGGTTATAACAGTCTGACTGGTAGGAGAGGTGAGTGTCCTTGGGTATAACTCTGTCTAACTGGTAGGAGAGGTGAGTGTCCTTGGTTATAACACTCTGACTGGTAGGAGAGGTGAGTGTCCTTGGGTATAACAGTCTGACTGGTAGGAGAGGTGAGTGTCCTTGGTTATAACAGTCTGACTGGTAGGAGAGGTGAGTGTCCTTGGTTATGACCTCTGTCTGAACTGGTAGGAGAGGTGAGTGTCCTTGGTTATAACTCAGTCTGAATGGTAGGAGAGGTGAGTGTCCTTGGTTATAACTCTGTCTGAATGGTAGGAGATGTGAGTGTCCTTGGTTATAACAGTCTGACTGGTAGGAGAGGTGAGTGTCCTTGGTTATAACAGTCTGACTGGTAGGAGAGGTGAGTGTCCTTGGTTATAACAGTCTGACTGGTAGGAGAGGTGAGTGTCCTTGGTTATAACGGTCTGACTGGTAGGAGAGGTGAGTGTCCTTGGTTATAACAGTCTAACTGGTAGGAGAGGTGAGTGTCCTTGGTTATAACAGTCTGACTGGTAGGAGAGGTGAGTGTCCTTGGTTATAACAGTCTGACTGGTAGGAGAGGTGAGTGTCCTTGGTTATAACAGTCTGACTGGTAGGAGAGGTGAGTATCCTTGGTTATAACTCTGTTTGAATGGTAGGAGAGGTGAGTGTCCTTGGTTATAACTCTGTCTGAATGGTAGGAGAGGTGAGTGTCCTTGGTTATAACAGTCTGAATGGGTGGAGATGTGAGTGTCCTTGGTTATAACAGTCTGAATGGGTGGAGATGTGAGTGTCCTTGGTTATAACTCTGTCTGACTGTCAGGAGACATGGGACTGCTGCCACTGACTCACTAATCCTTGGGAGAGGAGCAACAAACTCTCACAGTCTCACTGCAGAATCTGACATTTATCCATAAAGGTCAAATTTCGAAGGTTCAGTTTCGGCTTTAATTCTGAAGGGAATGTCAACATTTTCTACAAAGTCTAAATAGCATAATTTTTGTTAGAAAATTAGTCTCATCCAGAACAGAGATTTGTGAGATGAAATGATACAATAATATGTCATGGAATGAAGGGCACCGTGACAGAATGAAGGGCACCGTAACAGAATGAAGGGCACCGTAACAGAATGAAGGGTACTGTAACAGAATGAAGGGCACCGTGACAGAATGAAGGGCACCGTGACAGAATGAAGGGCACCGTAACAGAATGAAGGGCACCGTAACAGAATGAAGGGCACCGTAACAGAATGAAGGGCACCGTAACAGAATGAAGGGCACCGTAACAGAATGAAGGGCACCGTAACAGAATGAAGGGCACCGTAACAGAATGAAGGGCACCGTAACAGAATGAAGGGCACCGTAACAGAATGAAGGGCACCGTAACAGAATGAAGGGCACCGTAACAGAATGAAGGGCACCGTGACAGAATGAAGAGCACCGTGACAGAATGAAGGGCACCGTGACAGAATGAAGGGCACCGTGACAGAATGAAGGGCACCGTAACAGAATGAAGAGCACCGTGACAGAATGAAGGGCACCGTAACAGAATGAAGGGCACCGTAACAGAATGAAGGGCACCGTAACAGAATGAAGGGCACTGTAACAGAATGAAGGGCACTGTAACAGAATGAAGGGCACCTTAACAGAATGAAGGGCACCGTGACAGAATGAAGGGCACCGTGACAGAATGAAGGGCACTGTAACAGAATGAAGGGCACCGTGACAGAATGAAGGGCACCGTAACAGAATGAAGAGCACCGTGACAGAATGAAGAGCACCGTGACAGAATGAAGGGCACCGTAACAGAATGAAGGGCACCGTAACAGAATGAAGGGCACCGTAACAGAATGAAGGGCACCGTAACAGAATGAAGGGCACCGTGACAGAATGAAGGGCACTGTAACAGAATGAAGGGCACCGTAACAGAATGAAGGGCACCGTAACAGAATGAAGGGCACTGTAACAGAATGAAGGGCACCGTAACAGAATGAAGGGCACTGTAACAGAATGAAGGGCACCGTAACAGAATGAAGGGCACCGTAACAGAATGAAGGGCACCGTAACAGAATGAAGGGCACTGTAACAGAATGAAGGGCACTGTAACAGAATGAAGGGCACCGTAACAGAATGAAGGGCACCGTAACAGAATGAAGGGCACCGTAACAGAATGAAGGGCACCGTAACAGAATGAAGGGCACCGTAACAGAATGAAGGGCACTGTAACAGAATGAAGGGCACTGTAACAGAATGAAGGGCACCGTAACAGAATGAAGGGCACCGTAACAGAATGAAGGGCACTGTAACAGAATGAAGGGCACCGTAACAGAATGAAGGGCACCGTAACAGAATGAAGGGCACCGTAACAGAATGAAGGGCACCGTAACAGAATGAAGGGCACCGTGACAGAATGAAGGGCACCGTAACAGAATGATGGGCACTGTAACAGAATGAAGGGCACCGTAACAGAATGAAGGGCACTGTAACAGAATGAAGGGCACCTTAACAGAATGAAGGGCACCTTAACAGAATGAAGGGCACCGTAACAGAATGAAGGGCACCTTAACAGAATGAAGGGCACTTAACAGAATGAAGGGCACCGTAACAGAATGAAGGGCACCTTAACAGAATGAAGGGCACCGTAACAGAATGAAGGGCACCTTAACAGAATGAAGGGCACCGTAACAGAATGAAGGGCACCTTAACAGAATGAAGGGCACCGTAACAGAATGAAGGGCACCTTAACAGAATGAAGGGCACCGTAACAGAATGAAAGGGCACCTTAACAGAATGAAGGTCACCATAACAGAATGAAGGGCACTGTAACAGAATGAAGGGCACTGTAACAGAATGAAGGACACCGTAACAGAATGAAGGGCACTGTAACAGAATGAAGGGCACCGTGACAGAATGAAGGGCACCGTGACAGAATGATGGGCACCGTAACAGAATGAAGGGCACCGTAACAGAATGAAGGGCACTGTAACAGAATGAAGGGCACCGTAACAGAATGAAGAGCACCGTAACAGTTTTCCTGGGTTGGGTTTATTTCAATCCTGCCCACAGCTGGCAGCACCCTAGTTATCATCCATTTGGAGTGCAGCTGCATGCGACCTGATCATAATGCCAATCAATTTGGTTTGACATTTGATATAGGGTGGTCCTTCTGTGGCTCAGTTGGTAGAGCATGGCGCTTGTAACGCCAGGGTAGTGGGTTCCAACCCATCAAATTTGCACACATGACTGTAATTTGCTTTGGATAAAAGCATAAATGGCATATATTATTATATTATATATTATCCCTATGGGGGAAGTTAGGCACCATCAGTAAATTGCACAATGTACACGGGACAATATTAATTTGTTTTAAACTCAATAGTAAAAAATGTTAATGATTAAAAAAACTAAAAATTGTAGAAATGAATAATGAAATATTGAATGCATTTAACGAGAACATCAAAATATTGTCCCGTATACGATGGGTAATTTAGTGTTGGTCCTTAACTAGCATCGGAGATCGGCTTTTCAAAGTCAAAGCAATTCTACCATGGCTGCACACCAGCCAGCGGAAGCTAATTGGCCAAGTGATTTTCAAGAGACACCCACATCAAACAACACCCCTAAACCAACTAGCATTCAGTTATGGTCATTTCAGGCATTTCTTAATGAACCAGATCTAAAGCAAGGTCAAATCAGCAGGTGTAGTGGCCCTTTAAGGTTTGGGACTGAACACGCAACCCTCGGAACCACAGCCCATCCCCGTCCCCAATGCCCAGGCAACATCTACGCTTACTTGACGGTAACAGTGCTTTGAAGTCAACTACTGACTTCATGCTACCTTGGACAGACGTTGACATTCACAGTGGATCTCGACTGGCTGACGGTAGAGGAGAAATGTGTAACTTTCTGTCTTAACAGGGTCATGCACACACAGCGTGATCTGGCATGTTTCTATTTCAAAGAAGATGGTGAATGGAAACAGAGTGAGACACATTGGTTGTTTGCAACAAAAACCTATTCCTGCTCAACTATGTGTCAAAACAGTCGGGTTTGGCTTAGAATGTTGACAGCATGTAAGCTATATTTCATCTCGACTTTCCATTGAAAATATATAAACATTTGCAAAATGACCACTTGTTGTCTCTCAAATACATTGTTATAGTTGCGGTGGTTATTAGTGGTGGAAAAAGCATCTGTAATGGTTTTCTTCATGGGAAGGAGAGGAGGACCAAAATGCAGCGTGGTTATTGATAAACATATTTAATGAAAGATGAAAACGTAAACACGATACAAATATAAAATAAGAAAACATGGCAAAACCAAACAGTCCTAACTGGTGCAGAGAACACAGAGACAGGAAACAATCACCCACAAGATACGTAAAGAATATGGCTGCCTAAATATGGTTCCCAATCAGAGACAACGATAAACACCTGCCTCTGATTGAGAACCACTCCAGGCAACCATAGACTCTCCTAGAACACTCAACAGAACACAACCCCATAAACTACAAAACCCTAGATAAGACAAAACACATAAATCACCCATGTCACAGCCTGTCCTGACCAAAATAATAAAGAGAACACAGAATACTAAAGACCAGGGCGTGACAGTACCCAATTGTCATACTTAAGTAAAAGTATAGATACCTTAATGGAAAGTGACTCAGGTTAAAGTCAAAGTCACCCAGTAAAATACAACTTGAGTTCGAGTCTAAAAGTATTTGGTTTGAAATAAATGTAGGTATCACAAGTCAATGTAATTGCTAAAATATACTTATGTATCAAAAGTCAAAGTAAAAGTATAAATAATTTCAAATTCCTTATATTAAGCAAAGCAGACAGCAACATTTTCTTGTTTTTAAAATGTTTCTCTCCAGCTAAGCATTCAAAATGTAACAAGCACTTTGGGTGTCAGGTAAAAAAATATATTTTATTTTACTAGGCAACTCAGTTAAGAACAATTTCTTATTTTCAATGACAGCCTAGGAACAGTGGGCTAACTGCCTGTTCAGGGGCAGAACGACAGATTTGTACCTTGTCAGCTCAGGGATTTGAACTTGCAACCTTTCGGTTACTAGTCCAATGATCTAACCACTAGGCTACCCTGCCACCTCTACACTCTAACCACTAGGCTACCCTGCCACCTCTACACTCTAACCACTAGGCTACCCTGCCACCTCTACACTCTAACCACTAGGCTACCCTGCCACCTCTACACTCTAACCACTAGGCTACCCTGCCACCTCTTACACTCTAACCACTACCCTGCCACCTCTACACACTAACCACTAGGCTACCCTGCCACCTCTACACTCTAACCACTAGGCTACCCTGCCACCTCTACACTCTAACCACTAGGCTACCCTGCCACCTCTACACTCTAACCACTAGGCTACCCTGCCACCTCTACACTCTAACCACTAGGCTACCCTGCCACCTCTACACTCTAACCACTAGGCTACCCTGCCACCTCTACACTCTAACCACTAGGCTACCCTGCCACCTCTACACTCTAACCACTAGGCTACCCTGCCACCTCTACACTCTAACCACTAGGCTACCCTGCCACCTCTACACTCTAACCACTAGGCTACCCTGCCACCTCTACACTCTAACCACTAGGCTACCCTGCCAACTTTACACTCTAACCACTACCCTGCCACCTCTACACACTAACCACTACCCCTGCCACCTCTACACACTAACCACTAGGCTACCCTGCCACCTCTACACTCTAACCACTAGGCTACCCTTTTCACCTCTACACTCTAACCACTAGGCTACCCTGCCACCTCTACACTCTAACCACTAGGCTACCCTGCCACCTCTACACTCTAACCACTAGGCTACCCTGCCACCTCTACACACTAACCACTAGGCTACCCTGCCACCTCTACACTCTAACCACTAGGCTACCCTGCCACCTCTACACTCTAACCACTAGGCTACCCTGCCACCTCTACACTCTAACCACTAGGCTACCCTGCCACCTCTACACTCTAACCACTAGGCTACCCTGGCACCTCTACACTCTAACCACTAGGCTACCCTGCCACCTCTACACTCTAAACACTAGGCTACCCTGCCACCTCTACACACTAACCACTAGGCTACCCTGCCACCTCTACACTCTAACCACTAGGCTACCCTGACACCTCTACACTCTAACCACTAGGCTACCCTGCCACCTCTACACTCTAACCACTAGGCTACCCTGCCACCTCTACACTCTAACCACTAGGCTACCCTGCCACCTCTACACTCTAACCACTAGGCTACCCTGCCACCTCTACACTCTAACCACTAGGCTACCCTGCCACCTCTACACACTAACCACTAGGCTACCCTGCCACCTCTACACTCTAACCACTAGGCTACCCTGCCACCTCTACACTCTAACCACTAGGCTACCCTGCCGCCTCTACGCTCTAACCACTAGGCTACCCTGCCACCTCTACACTCTAACCACTAGGCTACCCTGCCACCTCTACACACTAACCACTAGGCTACCCTGCCACCTCTACACTCTAACCACTAGGCTACCCTGCCACCTCTACACTCTAACCACTAGGCTACCCTGCCGCCCCCCAATGTATGGAATAAATATAGTATATTATTTTCTTCGTGAATGTAGGGAAGTAAAAGTAAAAGAAGTAGTTGTCAAAAATAAAACTAGTAAAGTAAAGTACAGATACCCCCAAAAAACAACTTAAGTAATACTTCATAAGTTTTTTTACTTAAATACTTTACACCACTGTTGGTTAGCTAGCTAGCACATTGTTTTGCCATATTAGCATTGATATTAAATTGATTAAAACAACTAAAAGCAAGACATGGTATCAAGACCAAGAGGAAACCAGCTGAATGGAGTCACAATTCCCCACATGGCAGTTTGTCATACACACACACACACACACACACACACACACACACACACACACACACACACACACACACACACACACACACACACACACACACACACACACAATCTGACTCCCACATCTCTTGGTCAGAGCGCCCTCATTCCAGTATCAGCAGATTACAAAGACATGACTGTTAACAGCCCTGCGTGACACCCCCCTCAACAGATCCCAACTCTGCCTTGCTGAGTATTTAGTCCAGCACCCCTGTGTTGGGATGTCTTTAATTAACATCGTTCAAGCTGACGAGGCAGTGCCTGTTAAACGAAGAAGAGAGGGTTGGAACTAGAAACACCATCATAGTCAGCTCCTCTTCCCCTCAGGAGGTTAACCTAGTTTGTTCGGGGTCCCCATATCCTCAAAAACTCCTACATCTGCACATCTGAGAGCATCTCGACTGGCTCCATCACCACTTGGTATGGCCACTGCACCGCCCTGAATCGCATGGCGCTACAGAGGGTAGTGTGGACAGCCCAGTCCATCACTGGGGCCGAGCTCCCTGCCACCCCGGACCTCTATATCAGAGGGTAGTGAGGACAGCCCAGTCCATCACTGGGGCCGAGCTCCCTGCCACCCCGGACCTCTATATCAGAGGGTAGTGTGGACAGCCCAGTCCATCACTGGGGCCGAGCTCCCTGCCACCCCGGACCTCTATATCAGAGGGTAGTGAGGACAGCCCAGTCCATCACTGGGGCCGAGCTCCCTGCCACCCCGGACCTCTATATCAGAGGGTAGTGAGGACAGCCCAGTCCATCACTGGGGCCGAGCTCCCTGCCAACCCGGACCTCTATATCAGAGGGTAGTGAGGACAGCCCAGTCCATCACTGGGGCCGAGCTCCCTGCCACCCCGGACCTCTATCAGAGGGTGTGAGGACAGCCCAGTCCATCACTGGGGCCGAGCTCCCTGCCACCCCGACCTCTATATCAGAGGGTAGTGAGGACAGCCCAGTCCATCACTGGGGCCGAGCTCCCTGCCACCCCGGACCTCTGATCAGAGGGTAGTGAGGACAGCCCAGTCCATCACTGGGGCCGAGCTCCCTGCCACCCCGGACCTCTATATCAGAGGGTAGTGCGGACAGCCCTGACACTGGGGCCGAGATCCCTGCCACCCCAGACCTCTATATCAGAGGGTAGTGAGGACAGCCCTATATATCACTGGGGCCCAGCTCCCTGCCACCCCGGACCTCTATATCAGAGGGTAGTGCACACAGCCCAGTCCATCACTGGGGCCGAGCTCACTGCCACCCCGGACCTCTATATCAGAGGGTAGTGAGGACAGCCCTATATCACTGGGGCCGAGCTCCCTGCCACCCGGACCACTATATCAGAGGGTACTGACAGCCCAGTCCATCACTGGGGCCGAGCTCCCTGCCACCCCGGACCTCTATATCAGAGGGTACTGACGGACAGCCCAGTCATCACTGGGGCACTCACTTATTCCCTGCCACCCCGGACCTCTATATCAGAGGGTCAGTGCTGACAGCCCAGTCCATCACTGGGGCAGCTCCCTCCACCCCGGACACTCTATATCAGAGGGTAGTGAGGACACACTGATATCACTGGGGCCAGCTCCCTGACACCCCGGACCTCTATACAGAGGGTAGTGCGGACACTGCCCAGTCCATCACTGGGGCCGAGCTCCACTGACCACCCACTGACCACTCTATCAGACTGAGGACACCCAGTCCATCACTGGGCCCAGTCCCTGCCACCCCAGACCTCTATATCAGAGGGTAGTGAGGACTGCCACTTTATATCACTGGGGCAGCTGACCTGCCACACTGACACTCTATAACAGAGGGTACTGACAGCCCTGTATATCACTGGGGCCGACACTGACATCCCGTCCACTATATCAGAAAGGAAGGACCGGAAACTGTTACACTAAAAACCACCCGAGATATACTAAATGTTCACACTGCACTCCGCGTGACAAGTGCAACAGGAGCGACAAGTCTGACACCAACAGGCTCACTGAACAACTTCACACTCCAAAGCAGAAGTTTTATTACCAGTAACTATCCACACAGCTCTTTTCATCACACTGAGTTTCTGTTAACTGAAAAGTGTTGTCACGCCACTGACATGTGACACTGAATCTACTTTATACTGAGAACATTCATATTTTAACCTAATCCTTAATAACAAACTGTCTCACTGATTCAGTTATTTCAAGGAAATGTGATTAACTTGTAGGTGTTCTAAGCAGAAAAGTAAATAGTTTCATGTCTTTATTCGTTTATTTTGTTATATTTTTTCATAGAAAGTTTATATTTTGCTATTAGATGTTTGAATTATTCAGTTATTGCAGCTAATTATTTATTTAACACTTTATTAGTGATGTGATTAGTAGTTTAAACACACACTCATCACACACAGTCACACTGACACTCATCACACACAGTCACACTGACACTCATCACACACAGTCACACTGACACTCATCACACACAGTCACACTGACACTCATCACACACAGTCACACTGACACTCATCACACACAGTCACGCTGACACTCATCACACACAGTCACACTGACACTCATCACACACAGTCACACGGACACTCATCACACACAGTCACACTGACACTCATCACACACAGTCACACTGACACTCATCACACTCCGTCACACTGACACTCATCACACACAGTCACACTGACACTCATCACACTGACAGTCACACTGACACTCATCACACACAGTCACACTGACACTGATCACACACAGTCACACTGACACTCATCACAGACAGTCACACTGACACTCATCACACACAGTCACACTGACACTCATCACACTGACAGTCACACTGACACTCATCACACACAGTCACACTGACACTCATCACACACAGTCACACTGACACACATCACACACAGTCACACTGACACTCATCACACACAGTCACACTGACACTCATCACACACAGTCACACTGACACTCATCACACACAGTCACACTGACACTCATCACACACACACACTGACACTCATCACTGACACACTGACACTCATCACACACAGTCACACTGACACTCATCACACACAGTCACACTGACACTCATCACACACAGTCACACTGACACTCATCACACACAGTCACAGTGACACTCATCACACACAGTCACACTGACACTCATCACACACAGTCACACTGACACTCATCACACACAGTCACACTGACACTCATCACACACAGTCACACTGACACTCATCACACACAGTCACACTGACACTCATCACACACAGTCACACTGACACTCATCACACACAGTCACGCTGACACTCTCACACTGACAGTCACGCTGACACTCATCACACACAGTCACACTGACACTCATCACACACAGTCACACTGACACTCATCACACACAGTCACACGGACACTCATCACACACAGTCACACTGACACTCATCACACACACAGTCACACTGACACTCAGTCACACTGACACTCAGTCACACTGACACTCATCACACACAGTCACACTGACACTCATCACACACAGTCACACTGACACTCATCACACACAGTCACGCTGACACTCATCACACACAGTCACGCTGACACTCATCACACACAGTCACACTGACACTCATCACACACAGTCACACTGACACTCATCACACACAGTCACACTGACACTCATCACACACAGTCACACTGACACTCTGTCACACTGACACTACGTCACACTGACACTACGTCACACTGTCACCTTACTCACCTTACTCCTATACATATCTACCTCCATTACTCTAGTATAGGGAATAGGGCCTTGGTCTAAAGTAGTGCACTATATAGGAAACAGGGCCCTGGTCAAAAGTTGGGCACTATATAGGAAATAGGGCTCTGGTCTAAAGTAGTGCACTATGTAGGGAATAGGGCTCTGGTCTAAAGTAGTGCACTATATAGGGAATAGGGTTCTGGTCTAAAGTAGTGCACTATGTAGGGAATAGGGCTCTGGTCTAAAGTAATGGCTATCTAGGGAATAGGGCTCTGGTCTAAAGTAGTGCACTATGTAGGGAATAGGGCTCTGGTCTAAATAGGGAATAGGGCTGGTCTATATAGGGAATAGGGCTCTGGTCTAAAGTAGTGCATGGGAATAGGGCTCTGTAAAGTAGGATATAGGGAATAGGGCTCTGGTCTAAAGTAGTGCACTATGTAGGGAATAGGGCTCTGGTCTAAAGTAGTGGCTATATAGGGAATAGGGCTCTGGTCTAAAGTAGTGCACTATGTAGGGAATAGGGCTCTGGTCTAAAGTAGTGCACTATGTAGGGAATAGGGCTCTGGTCTAAAGTAGTGCACTATGTAGGGAATAGGGCTCTGGTCTAAAGTAGTGCACTATGTAGGGAATAGGGTTCTGGTCTAAAGTAGTGCACTATATAGGGAATAGGGCTCTGGTCTAAAGTAGTGCACTATATAGGGAATAGGGCTCTGGTCTAAAGTAGTGGCTATCTAGGGAATAGGGCTCTGGTCTAAAGTAGTGGCTATCTAGGGAATAGTGCTCTGGTCTAAAGTAGTGGCTATCTAGGGAATAGTGTGCCATTTGGGATGTTTTCTGAATCATACATGAGGACAATCAATGATGCCTGTGATAAGAAAATCCGGAGTGAGATGAACCCAGTTAATTTGAATAACGATAAGGAGTACAGAACATTAGGTTTTAAAACCCTCCTACAGTTTCTCCATGTGACTCAGTCCATTTAATAAAAGTTCAATATGACTCAAATATGTGGCTCTGTGATTTTAAACTATGACATTGACATAGAGTTTTTCAATTTCGGGGAAGTAATTGTGAAAAAGTCTAAAATGTGTTGGAGATGAATAGCTCTTTTGATCAAACTAAATTACTGTTAATAAAATAATCAGCTTTCATGCCCACGTGTGACAGTGAATGTAATATATATATTTATGAGAAAAGTCACAGATTAAACTCATATTTAATAACAAACTGTCTCCTATTCGGTTATTTCAAGGAATATGTGATTAACTGTCGTAGGAGTTCTGAGTTGAAACATCTTTATTAGTTGATGTTGTCTTGTGTTTCATGGTAAGTTTACATTAGACCTCGGATGAACTGTTTGTGTTATTCAGTCATCGCAGATCATTTGTTAAAGAACACTTTATTAGTGTTGTGATTAGTAGATGACATTAGAGATACCGGAGCTCCTGTTCCTTTAACTAATAATAATATAATAATAATATAATAATATATGCCATTTAGCAGACGCTTTTATCCAAAGCGACTTACAGTCATGTGTGCATACATTCTACGTATGGGTGGTCCCGGGAATCGAACCCACTACCCTGGCGTTACAAGCGCCATGCTCTACCAACTGAGCTACAGAAGGACCAACTAAATCACTTTAACGTTTTCATTGTCCATGTTTCACCCCTTTCCTTTCATCATTAATTCATATCGAACAAAAAACTCTAAAAACACAAAGTCAAAATAAATAGTTGTTCTTCTTAGAAGAGAAGACATCTGTTATCATCCATTGACAAACTCACCTCTCATGGTATTTAGAGTGGTGGGGGCTTGGCTTTCAGGTGACTAAAGCAGCTCTTTCTGTGTCCAAACCACATTAATCAAGTGATTTGGTGGCTGCTGAGGTGTGTGAGTCTTTGATCGTGTACGTGTGTGTGTGTGTGTGTGTGTGTGTGTGTGTGTGTGTGTGTGTGTGTGTGTGTGTGTGTGTGTGTGTGTGTGTGTGTGTGTGTGTGTGTGTGTGCGTGTGCGTGTGCGTGTGCGTGTGCGTGTGCGTGTGTGTGTGTGTGTGTGTGTGTGTGCGTGTGCGTGTGCGTGTGCGTGTGTGTGTGTGTGTGTGTGTGCACGTTCTGACTCCATTTATGAGGAAACGGAGGTTATTGTGGATGACAATATTACTGACCTATTATCCATCGACGCCAGGCTTCTGGGGCTAAGACACACACACACACACACACACACACACACACACACACACACACACACACGTACCACACGCACCACATGCACCCACCACACACACCCACCAACACACACCTTGCCTCCTCCACTAGCCTGCAGAGCCTCTTGTTTTTATATCCACAAACACATCCCTCCCACACACACCCTCCCTCACTCCGTCCTCCCACCCCCCCCCTCAGTACCTCCCTCCATCCCCCCAGCAACCTCCCTCCCCAATCCCTCCCTCCCTCCCTCCCTCCATCCCTCCATCCTACCTACCTTCCTTCCTTCCATCCATCCACATCCCATCCATCCATCCATCCCTCCTACCTCCTCCTCCCTCCCTCCCTCCTCCCCTCCCCCCTCCCCTCCATCCTTCCTACCTTCCTTCCTTCCTTCCATCATTCCCTCCCTCCCTCCCTCCCTCCCCTCCCTCCCTCCCCCTCCCTCCCTCCCTCCCTCCCTCCATCCCCTCCCTCCTCCTACTCCCTCCATCCTACCTACCTTCCTTCCTTCCTTCCTCCCTCCTACCTTCCTTCCTTCCTTCCTTCCTTCCTTCCCTCCCTCCATCCTCCTTCCTTCCTACCCTCCTCCCTCCTCCCTCCTCCCTTCCTACCTTCCTTCCTTCCTTCCTTCCCTCCCTCCCTCCCCCTCCCTCCCTCCCTCCCTCCCTCCCTCCCTCCTACCTCCATCCTCCACCTACCTTCCTTCCTTCCTTCCATCATTCCCTCCCTCCCTCCCTCCCTCCCTCCCTCCCTCCCTCCCTCCCTCCCTCCCTCCCTCCCCTCCCTCCCCTCCCTCCCTCCATCCTACCTCCTCCCCTCCTCCTTCCTACCTTCCTTCCTTCCATCATTCCCTCCCTCCCTCCCTCCCTAGTTCTTAAAATTATTATAAAAGTGAAAAACACCCACTGAAATACTAATTATATAAATAATAATAATAACAGTGAACAACAAAATGTTATTTTCCTAACACCAGTCTCTGCCTTAAATGCCATAATGTCATTCTACAGAACAGCTCTGTTCTCATAAAGACACAGCTATCAGAAACAGCTCTGTTCTCATAAAGACACAGCTATCAGAAACAGCTCTGTTCTCAAAAGACACAGCTATCAGAAACAGCTCTGTTCTCATAAAGACACAGCTATCAGAAACAGCTCTGTTCTCATAAAGACACAGCTATCAGAAACAGCTCTGTTCTCATAAAGACACAGCTATCAGAAACAGCTCTGTTCTCATAAGACATAGCTATCAGAAACATCTCTGTTCTCATAAAGACACAGCTATCAGAAACAGCTCTGTTCTCATAAAGACACAGCTATCAGAAACAGCTCTGTTCTCATAAAGACACAGCTATCAGAAACAGCTCTGTTTTCATAAAGACACAGCTATCAGAAACAGCTCTGTTCTCATAAAGACACAGCTATCAGAAACAGCTCTGTTCTCATAAAGACACAGCTATCAGAAACAGCTCTGTTCTCATAAAGACACAGCTATCAGAAACAGCTCTGTTCTCATAAAGACACAGCTATCAGAAACAGCTCTGTTCTCATAAAGACACAGCTATCAGAAACAGCTCTGTTCTCATAAAGACACAGCTATCAGAAACAGCTCTGTTCTCATAAAGACACAGCTATCAGAAACAGCTCTGTTCTCATAAAGACACAGCTATCATAAAGACACACTCAGAAACAGCTCTGTTCTCAAACAGCTCTGTTCTCATAAAGACACAGCTATCAGAAACAGCTCTGTTCTCATAAAGACACAGCTATCAGAAACAGCTCTGTTCTCATAAAGACACAGCTATCAGAAACAGCTCTGTTCTCATAAAGACACAGCTATCAGAAACAGCTCTGTTCTCATAAAGACACAGCTATCAGAAACAGCTCTGTTCTCATAAAGACACAGCTATCAGAAACAGCTCTGTTTTCATAAAGACACAGCTAAATCAGAAACAGCTCTGTTCTCATAAAGACACAGCTATCAGAAACAGCTCTGTTCTCATAAAGACACAGCTATCAGAAACAGCTCTGTTCTCATAAAGACACAGCTAAGAAACAGCTATGTTTTCATAGAAAGCTATCAGAAACAGCTCTGTTCTCATAAAGACACAGTTATCAGAAACAGCTCTGTTCTCATAAGACATAGCTATCAGAAACAGCTCTGTTCTCATAAAGACACAGCTATCAGAAACAGCTCTGTTCTCATAAAGACACAGCTATCAGAAACAGCTCTGTTTCATAAAGACACAGCTATCAGAAACATCTCTGTTCTCATAAAGACACAGCTATGAAACAGCTCTGTTTTCATAAAGACACAGCTATCAGAAACAGCTCTGTTCTCATAAAGACACAGCTATCAGAAACAGCTCTGTTCTCATAAGACATGTTCTCATAAAGACACAGCTATCAGAAACAGCTCTGTTCTCATAAAGACACAGCTATCAGAAACAGCTCTGTTCTCATAAAGACACAGCTATCAGAAACAGCTCTGTTCTCATAAAGACACAACTATCAGAAACAGCTCTGTTCTCATAAGACATGAGGATCAGAAACATCTCTGTTCTCACACAGCTATCAGAAACAGCTCTGTTCTCATAAGACATAGCTGTCAGAAACATTCTGTTCTCATAAAGACACAGCTATCAGAAACAGCTCTGTTCTCATAAAGACACAGCTATCAGAAACAGCTCTGTTCTCTAAAGACACAGCTATCAGAAACAGCTCTGTTCTCATAAAGACACAGCTATCAGAAACAGCTCTGTTCTCATAAAGACACAGCTATCAGAAACAGCTCTGTTCTCATAAAGACACAGCTATCAGAAACAGCTCTGTTCTCATAAAGACACAATATCAGAAACAGCTCTGTTTCTCAGAAAGAACAGCTATCAGAAACAGCTCTGTTCTCATAAAGACACAGTCTTATCCAATGGGGTGTTAAACAGCTCTGTTCTCATAAAGACACAGCTATCAGAAACAGCTCTGTTCTCATAAAGACACAGCTATCAGAAACAGTATGCTCTGTTCTCATAAAGACACAGGGGATCAGAAACAGCTCTGTTCTCATAAAGACACAGCTATCAGAAACAGCTCTGTTCTCATAAAGACACAGCTATCAGAAACAGCTCTGTTTTCTTAAAGACACAGCTATCAGAAACAAGTTCTCATAAAGACACAGCTATCAGAAACAGCTCTGTTTTCTAAAGACACAGGCTGAAGTACTAAGAGAAAAGCTCTTGGGTGGAATAACAAAAGACAGGATGAAATCTAATCAGAGGTGTTGGTGTGTGTTCTTGGCTGGAGGGGTGCGTGATGAAGGAGGAAGGAGCAGTGTGTGTGTGTCCGTGCATGCGTGTGTTCTTAGTAGGAAAGTGTGTGTGTGCATGTGTTCCGAGTGTGAAGACATCACGCTATGTTTGTTCTGAGTAGACTTCCTCCTGATTCGGCTCACACCGTTTGAACAGCCTCTGTTGCTCTTGAAGTGTGCTATCAGACTTCCATTCAGCTCACACTGAGGTTTGAACCCAGGACCTCTGCCAGCTAGGACACGTGACCACCTCCTGATTCAGCTCACACCGAGGTTATGAACCCAGACCTCTGTTCTCACGTGACCACCCTCCTGATTCAGCTCACAGAGGTTTGAACCCAGGACCTCTGTTGCTCTTACACGACCACCTCCTGACAGCTACACCGAGGTTTGAACCCAGGACCTCTGTTCTAGGACACGTGAAGACCTCCTGATTCAGCTACACTGAAACAGCTCTGTTCTCACGTAACCAACCTCCTGATTCTGCTCACACCGAGAAACAGCTCTCTGTTCTCTTACGTGACACCTCCTGAGCTCACACCGAGAAACCCAGGACCTCTGTACTCAGGACACGACACAGCTATCAGAAACAGCTGAACTCAGCTCACAGCTAATTCCTGTACTTATAAAGACACACCTCTCAGCTCAAACCCAGGCTCTGATGTACAGAATGAACCACCGAACAAGACTGGTGAAGCTGAGGATTTACAGGCCTTCACATAGCTTTCAAATGTGCTCTGTGTCTGTATATGCGTGTGTGTGCTTGCATGCATGTGTGCTGTGGTGTTCTCATGTGGAATGACACAGCTATCAGAAACAGCTGTGTGTGTGTGTGTGGTGAGGTCACAGACTACGTCTGTGTGCATGTGTTCTGTAAATGGGTGTGTATGTGTCTGCAACAGCTCTGTTGTGTGTGTTGTTAAGACACCACCATTTCTAAGAGAACAGAAACAGCTCTGTAATCTGATCTTATAAGACAGAACTACACTCGTAACTGGCTCTCTGTTTTGTCTACCTTATCTTTTCAGAAACAGCTAACTGTACTGAGTCTATAAGACAGGACTACACAGTGAAGCTGCTCTGTTTCATAAAGTCACAGCTTAGAAACAGCTCTGTTCTCCTTGATCCAGATTAACTCTATTATCTTCTCATAGATGAGAGACAGGGACTGTGAAGCTCATGAAGACACAGCTATCTATGTAACTGAGTCTATGATCTCAGAAACTTTACAAGTTCACCACACAATATCAGAAGCTGGCTCCTCTGTTTTGTCTACCTTATCTTCTCCTGTGAAGACCAGTAACTGTATGTGTGTGTCTATAAAGTGTGAGTGTACAGTGTGTGCTGTGTTCTCTGTGTTGTGTGTACACAGTGTGTGTGTGTGTTTCCTTGAAGAGGTCCAGACTAACTCTAGTACTGTTCTCATAAATGACAGAGACTATTGAACAGCTCTGTTTTGTCTAATGGCGTTTATAGTGAAGAGGTCCAGATTAACTCTATGTACTGAGTCTATAAGATGGGAGAGACTACACAGTGAAGCTGGTGAAGAGGTCCAGACTAACTCTATGTCTGAGTCTATAAGATGGGAGAGACTACACATTGAAGCTGGTGAAGAGGTCCAGACTAACTCTATGTACTGAGTCTATAAGATGGGAGAGACTACACGGTGAAGCTGGCTCCTCTGTTTTGTCTACCTTATTTGTCTGTCAGTGAAGAGGCTTTTATCTTGTAAGAGCTGAGCTAGGGATAAGTGTGAATGGTGACTATATGGTAAAGTGAAGGTGTCTTGGTTGGCGAAGCTCTGTTGTTTTCTCTAGGAGAATATCCTATCAGCTTCCCTTGAAACAGGTCCAGTTTTCTTAAAGATAATACTGAGTTTAAGTTTCAGAGAACACAGGAATTGTCCTGCAACGTTCCCATGAAATGTGAAGAGGTCCAGATTAATATCTTATATTCTGAGAACATGGCAGACTTGTTTTGAGCTGTGAAGAGGTCCAGACATTGATGGAACTGAGTCCCAAGATGGGACCCTCATATAACTGGCTCACAGGAATGTTTTGTCTACATTCAAATTAAAGGTCCAGAACATTACTATGTACTATATAAGATGAGACCTTTGCAAGCACGTTCTGGCTAAATTCTGTTTGACATTTAGTTCTGTTCTGAGTCTATAAGATCTGAGGCATTTAGTTCTTTTTGACATTTAGTTATTTCTGAATTGTACTGAGTTTAAGATGGGAGAGACTACACAGTGAGCTTAGAGGTCCAGACTGTTATGTACTGATTTAGTTCTGTTTGGCAAGAGGTTCAGTTAACTTTAGTTCTGTTTGAGGCTTAAGATTTGAAGTGACTTACACTGTTTGAAGCATGGCTCCTCTTTTTGTCTACCTTGTTTGTCTGTCAGTGTTTCTGAGGCATTTATGTGTGAAGAGCTCCAGCAGTTCTGTTTGTGAATTTAGTGACTGTTTGGTAATTTAAGTGTCTGTTTGGCATTTAGTTGGGTTCTGCAGTGTTATATCCTTCAACTTTAGTTCTGTTTATGGTTGCCATGTTTCAGAATACATGATAATACTGTTCGTTTATGTTTCATGAACATTTAGGTCCTGCGTTTAGTTCTGTTTCAACGTTCCTTACATTCTGAAACATGGGCAAATCGTCTTCTATGGTGTTTAGTTCTGTTTGACATTTGTTTGTGTTTTGTGGGACATTTGTTATTGTTCAACCTTTAGTTCTAACTGGACACAGGAATGTTCTTAGTTCTGTTTGAAATTTTTCTGTTTGAACATTCTGTTTGAGACCTTTGCAAGCACTGTTTGACATTTTTAGTTCTGTTTGACATTTAGTTCTGTTCGGCATTTAGTTCTGTTTGACATTTAGTTCTGTTTGACATTTAGTTATGTTTGGCATTTAGTTCTGTTTGACATTTAGTTCTGTTTGGCATTTAGTTCTGTTTGGCATTTAGTTCTGTTTGGCACGGTTAGTTCTGTTTGACGTTTAGTTCTGTTTGACATTTAGTTCTGTTTGGTATTTAGTTCTGTTTGACATTTAGTTCTGTTTTGAGTTTAGTTCTGTTTGGCATTTAGTTCTGTTTGTTTAGTTCTGTTTGACATTTAGTTATGTTTGGCATTTAGTTCTGTTCTGAGTTTAGTTCTGTTTGAGCGTTAGTTCTGTTTGACGTTTAGTTCTGTTCAACGTTTAGTTCTGTTTGGTTTAGTTCTGTTTGAACGCTTAGTTCTGTTCAACGGCATTTAGTTCTGTTTGACATTTAGTTCTGTTTGGAGGGGAGTTCTGTTTGACGTTTAGTTCTGTTTGACATTTAGTTCTGTTTGGCATTTAGTTCTGTTTGACATTTAGTTCTGTTTGACATTTAGTTCTGTTTGACATTTAGTTCTGTTTGACATTTAGTTCTGTTCGACTATTTAGTTCTGTTTGATTTAGTTCTGTTTGACATTTAGTTCTGTTTGGCATTTAGTTCTGTTTGAATTTAGTTCTGTTTGACTTTAGTTCTGTTTGGCATTTAGTTCTGTTTGACATTTAGTTCTGTTTGGCATTTAGTTCTGTTGATTTAGTTCTGTTTAACGTTTAGTTCTGTTTGACATTTAGTTCTGTTTGGCATTTAGTTCTGTTTCCATTTAGTTCTGTTTGACATTTAGTTCTGTTTGGCATTTAGTTCTGTTTGACATTTAGTTCTGTTTGGATAAGATGGGACGTTTAGTTCTGTTTGACATTTAGTTCTGTTCCTTTAGTTCTGTTTGACATTTAGTTCTGTTTGACATTTAGTTCTGTTTGACATTTAGTACTGTTTGTCTTTAGTTCTGGGATTTAGACTGTTTGACATTGTGAAGGATGGCTCCTTAGAGATTTTGTCATCACCTTCATCTTAAAGAATAACTTCAAAGAGTCTGGAATTTTTTGTTTGTTGTCTACAGGTGTCAGTAGTAATGTCTCCATCATCATTAAAGCTGTTTGGGATGTCTATTTCTTTTGGATGAAATACGTGCCCATAGTAAACTGCCTCCTAGAGTCCCAGATACTAATATATGCATATTATTAGTAGCATTGGATAGAAAAATCTCTACTAAACTGTTTGAATGTCTAATAAAATGAGAAAAACCAACCAGGAAGTGGGAAATCTGAGGTTTGTAGTTTTTCAAAGCTTGGCATACCGAGATACACAGTGTCTATGGGGTCAAGGCACGTGACGCTGGTCCCGACAGAGTTAGCCCTCGTTCCAGTGCTTTTCTACAGAGATAGGAATTCTCCAGTTGGAACATTAATGAAGTTTTATGTTAAAAACATCCTAAAGATTGATTCCATACTTTGTTTGACATGTTTCTACGGACCTGTAACGGAACTTATTGGGACAGCCCAGTAATCCATGAAGATGTGTTTGTCTGTCAGTATTTCTGAGGCTTTTATTTTGAAGAGCTCCAGCAGAGGGGATAAGTGTGAATGGTGACTATATGGTAAAGTGTTTGAAAAAGCTTTGAAAAACTACAAACCTCAGATTTCCCACTTCCTGGTTTGATTTTTCTCAGGTTTTCGCCTGCCATATGAGTTCTGTTATACTCACAGACATCATTCAACACGCTAGCAACAAGTGGCTATTTGACCATAAATTCTGTACTTTTTGGAACTTTATGGAACAAATCAGTAATTTATTGTCGAACTGGGATTCCTGGGAGTGCATTCTAATGAAGATCATCAAAGGTAAGTGAATATTTCTAATGTTATTTCTAACTTCTGTTGACTCCAACACGGCGGATATTTCTTTGGCTGGATTGGGTTTTGAGCTCTGAAATCAGATTGTGCTTTTTCCGTAAAGTTCTGTTGAAATCTGACACAGCGGTTGCATTAAGGAGAAGTCTATATTTAATTCTGTGAATAACACTTGTATCTTTTATCAATGTTTATTATGAGTATTTCTGGGATTTGATGTGGCTATCTGCAAAATCACCGGATGTTTTAGAATCAAAACATTACTGCAAATAATTCAACATGGCTATTCAACATGGCTATGCAACATGGCTATTTAACATGGCTATTTAATATGGCCATTCAACATCTCTATTTAACATTGCTATTCAACATGGCTATTTAACATCTCTATTCAACATGGATATATAACATGGCTATTCAACATGGCTATTTAACATGGCTATTCAACATCTCTATTTAACATGGCTATTCAACATGGCTATTTAACATGGCTATTCAACATCTCTATTTAACATGGCTATTCAACATGGCTATTTAACATGGCTATTTAACATGGCTATTCAACATCTCTATTCAACATGGCATTTAACATGGCTATTTGAAACATGGCTATTCAACATGGCTATTCAACATGGCTATTCTGTTTGGCCATTCAACATGGCTATTCAACATGGCTATTCAACATGGCTATTCAACATCTCTATTCAACATGGATATATAACATGGCTATTAAACATGGCTATTCAACATCTCTATTCAACATGGATATATAACATGGCTATTTAACATGGCTATTTAACATGGCTATTCAACATGGCTATTCAACATGGCTATTCAACATGGCTATTCTACATGGCTATTCTACATGGCTATTCAACATGGCTATTTAACATGGCTATTTAACTGTTTTCAACATGGCTATTCAACATGGCTTTCATTCTGTTTGACATTTATTCAACTGGCTATTCAACATTTATTCAACATGGCTATTTAACATGGCTATTCAACATGGCTATTTCTGGCTATTTAAAATGGCTGTTTAGCATGGCTATTCAACATGGCTGTTTGACATTATTCAACATGGTTATTTAACATGGCTATTCAACATGGCTATTCAACATGACTATTTAACATGGCTATTCAACATGGTTATTCAACATGGCTATTTAACATGGTTATTTAACATGGCTATTTAACATGGCTATTCAACATGGCTATTTAACATGGTTATTCAACATGGCTATTTAACATGGCTATTCAACAGGGCTATTCTGTTTGGCTATTTGGCTAGTCAACATCTCTATTTAACATGGCTATTCAACTGGCTATTCAACATGGCTATTTAACATCTCTATTTAACATGGCTATTCAACATTTATTTAACATGGCTATTCTGTTTTAACATGGCTATTCAACATGGCCATTCAACATCTCTATTTAACACGGCTATTTCATGGTTATTCAACATTTATTCAACATGGCTATTCAACATGGCTATTTATCATGGCTATTCAACATGGCTATTTCATGGCTATTCAACATGGCTATTTAACATGGCTATTTAACATGGCTATTTAACATGGTTATTCAACATGGCTATTCAACATGGCTATTTAACATGGCTATTTAACATGGCTATTTAACATGGCTATTCAACATGGCTATTTAACATGGCTATTCAACATCTCTATTTAACATGGCTATTCAACATGGCTATTTAACATGGCTATTCAACATGGCTATTTAACATGGCTATTCAACATGGCTATTTAACATGGCTATTCAACATGGCTATTTAACATGGTTATTCAACATGGTTATTCAACATGGCTATTCAACATGGCTATTTAACATGGATCATCATGTCATCACCTTAAAGCTATTCAACATGGCTATTCAACATGGTAAACTGGCTTAACATGGCTATTCAACATGGCCATTCAACATCTCTATTTAACATGGTTATTCAACATGGCTATTCAACATGGCTATTTAACATGGCTATTCAACATGGCTATTCAACATGGCTATTCAACATCTCTATTTAACATGGCTATTCAACATGGCTATTTAACATGGCTATTTAACATGGCTATTCAACATGGCCATTCAACATCTCTATTTAACATGGCTATTCAACATGGTTATTCAACATGGCTATTCAACATGGCTATTTAACATGGCTATTTAACATGGCTATTCAACATGGCTATTCAACATCTCTATTTAACATGGCTATTCAACATGGTTATTCAACATGGCTATTCAACATGGCTATTTAACATGGCTATTCAACATGTGTATTTAACACTATATTCATGGCTATTTAACATGGCTATTTAACATGGCTATTCAACATGGCTATTTAACATCTCTATTTAACATGGCTATTCAACATGTCTATTTAACATGGCAACATGAAGATGGCTATTTAACTGTCATGGCTATTTCAACATGGCTATTTAAGATGGCTATTCAACATTCAACATGGCTATTCAAC
>NW_026280383.1:0-17500 GCF_023373465.1 Oncorhynchus keta | reverse complement strand
ATATACCCCCTCTCTTAGTCTCCCTCTTTCGTTATCCCTCTACCCCCTCTCCTATTTCCCCCTCTCTCATTCTCCCTCTGCCACCTCTCCTAGTGTCCCCCTCTCTCATTCTCTATCTACCCCATCTCTCAATCTAGATATACCCCCTTTTCTAGTTCCCCATCTGTCAACCTCCATCTAACCATTCTCCTAGGTCCCCCTCGCCCAATCTCTCTCTACCCCCTCTCCTACGTCCCCTCTCTCATTCTCCATCTACCCCCTCTCCTAGTCTCCCTCTTTCGTTCTACCTCTACCCCATCTCTCCTATTTCCCCCTCTCTCATTCTCCATCTACCCCCTCTCCTAGTGTCATTCTCCCACTACCCCCTCTCTTAGGTCCCCCTCTCTCATGTTCCATCTACACCATCTCTCAATCTCCATATACCCCCTCTCCTAGTTCCCCCTCTCTCATTCTCCATCTACCCCTTCTCCTAGTTCCCCCTCTCTCATTCTCCAACTACCCCTTATCCTAGTTCCCTATCTGTCATTCTCCATCTACCCCCTCTCCAAGTTCCCCCTCTCTCATTCTCCCTCTACCCCCTCTCCTAGTGTCATTCTCCATCTACCCCATCCCCTAGTTCCCCCTCTCTCATTCTCCCTCTACCCCCTCTCCTAGTGTCATTCTCCATCTACCCCATCCCCTAGTTCCCCCTCTTTCATTCTCCATCTACCCCATCTCCTCGTTCCCCCATCTGTCAATCTCTCCTCTGTCTTCCTTGGTTTCTTCCTGTCTTCCTTGGTTTCTTCCTGTCTTCCTTGGTTAATTCCTTGGTTCCTTCCTTGGTTTCTTCCTGTATTCCAAGGTTTCTTCCTGTCTTCCTTGGTTAATTCCTTGGTTCCTTCATTGGTTTCTTCCTGTATTCCAAGGTTTCTTCCTGTATTCCTTGGTTTATTCCTGTCTTCCTTGGTTCCTGCCTGTCTTCATTGGTTCCTTCCTGTCTTCCTTGGTTCCTACCTGTCTTCCTTGGTTCCTTCCTGTCTTCCTTGGTTCCTGCCTGTCTTCCTTGGTTCCTTCCTGTCTTCCTTGGTTCCTACCTGTCTTCCTTGGTTCCTTCCTGTCTTCCTTGGTTCCTACCTGTCTTCCTTGGTTCCTTCCTGTCTTCCTTGGTTCCTTCCTGTCTTCCTTGGTTCCTACCTGTCTTCCTTGGTTCCTTCCTGTCTTCCTTGGTCCCTTCCTGTCTTCCTTGGTTCCTTCCTGTCTTCCTTGGTTCCTGCCTGTCTTCCTTGGTTCCTGCCTGTCTTCCTTGGTTCCTTCCTGTCTTCCTTGGTTCCTTCCTGTCTTCCTTGGTTCCTTCCTGTCTTCCTTGGTTCCTTCCTGTCTTCCTTGGTTCCTTGTCTTCCTTGGTTCCTTCCTGTCTTCCTTGGTTCCTGCCTGTCTTCCTTGGTTCCTTCCTGTCTTCCTTGGTTCCTGCCTGTCTTCCTTGGTTCCTTCCTGTCTTCATTGGTTCCTTCCTGTCTTCATTGGTTCCTTCCTGTCTTCCTTGGTTCCTGCCTGTCTTCATTGGTTCCTTCCTGTCTTCCTTGGTTCCTTCCTGTCTTCATTGGTTCCTTCCTGTCTTCCTTGGTCCCTTCCTGTTTTCCTTGGTTCCTGCCTGTCTTCCTTGGTTCCTGCCTGTCTTCCATGGTTTCTCTGACCTCCATCTCGTTGTTCAGTCCTCCAGAGTTTAGGCCATCTGTTCCACACAGCATCTTGGCCCACAACTCCAGAGTATTAGCAGTGTGTGTGTGTGTGTGTGTTCATATGTGAAAGTGTGTGTTTGATATGTGGAAGTTTGTGTGTTTTTGTGCATTTTTCTCATTAAGGGACCTCCCCTGTCCCCTGCATCTCCAGCAATGGTAGAGAAACTGATGAAACTCCAACACACACACACACACACACACACACACACACACACACACACACACACACACACACACAGACACACGCCCCACACACACACATGCCTTCAAACACACACATATTACCCCACCTCCCCTCATTGGACCAGCAATCCCAAGACAAACATATACCCCATTTTCACACACACACACACACACACACACCCACACCACACACACACATTAAACCCCTCATAGACACACACACACACACACAAACACATACCCTCCCTACACACACACACACACACACACACACACACACACACACACACACACACACACACACACACACACACACACTCCCACACACACACACATTCACCCCCTACACACACACGCACACACATACACCCCCCCCTGCCCCTCACAGACACACACACACCCCACACACACACTAATACGCGGGTGATAGCATATGCAGAGCTTCTATTACATTATAGACTTTTGTCTTCCTTTGAAGTGTTCTGTCAACATCACGTCATTATGGACAGCTGTTAGTGGTGTAGAGAATCCGTAGTGAGGCAGTGTTTTATGTACGCCACAAATGACACCTATTCCCTACACAGTGCACTACTTTTTACCAGTGCCAGTGTCGTTCAGGTAAGAAGTAGTGCACTATGTAGGGAATAGGGTGCTATTTAGCCTAATTACAGAACAGCTCTGATGTGTGAGGTGCAATCAATGCAAATGGATTTGTGTTTTAGCTCACATTGTTTGAGTAAACGGATAAAGCCTCCTCAGGTGTACTCTATTTCTCTATCTCTCTTTCTTACTTTCTCTCGTTTTCTTTCTCTGTCGTTGAAATTAGGGGGTCTATGGGTTATACATCATTTTCTGTCTGTCTGTCTGTCTGTCTGTCTGTCTGTCTGTCTGTCTGTCTGTCTGTCTGTCTGTCTGTCTGTCTGTCTGTCTGTCTCTCTGTCTCTCTGTCTGTCTGTGACTCTGTCTGTCTGTCTGTCTGTCTGTTTGTCTTTTGCAGCATAGTATTAATGATGTCTGTAATGACTTAATGATACAGTATAGTCTTAATGATACAGTATTTTAATGATAGAGTATAGTATTAATGATAAAGTATAGTATTAATGATACAGTATAGTATTAATGATATAGTATATTATTAATGATATAGTATAGTATTAATGATACAGTATACTATTAATGATACAATATAGTATTAATGATACAGTATAGTATTAATGATACAGTATAGTATTAATGATACAGTATATTATTAATGATATAGTATAGTATTAATGATACAGTATAGTCTTAATGATACAATATAGTATTAATGATACAGTATAGTCTTAATGATACAGTATAGTATTAATGATACAATATAGTATTAATGATACAGTATAGTATTAATGATCCATTACAGTCTTAATGATACAGCATAGTATTAATGATACAGTATAGTCTTAATGATACAGTATAGTATTAATGATACAGTATAGTCTTAATGATACAGTATAGCCTTATCTCATGATACAGTATAGTATTCATGATACAGTATAGTCTTAATGATACAGTATAGTATTAATGATACAGTATAGTATTAATGATACAGTATAGCGCTTAATGATACAGTATAGGGTCTTTCCTCATCTATGATACAGTATAGTATTAATGATACAGTATAGCCTTAATGATACAGTATAGCACTTACACACATACAGTATACTATTCACACACACACATAGTCTTAATGATACACACATACACACTTATCTCCCGGTGTAAACCTTCTTAGATCTGGACTCTTAGTACCGTGATGGAATGGAAAATATTGTGGTAACCGTGTGAATCCTGAGGTTCCATTTGTGTGCGTGTGTATGTGTGTGTGAACTGTTGACCTGTCACCTTCAGAACGTTTCTGGACTGTGTGATCCTGTGACCTGTACCTATGTGTGTGTGTGTGTGTTGTGTTTGAATGGAAGGATGTTCAAAACCTATGTGTGTGTAGCATTAGTATTGTTAGCTAGTGTTAGTTAGTTCCTGTCTTCTCTCACTACTTTCCATGATGGATATTAAGCTGGAGACAGCTGACTAACTGAATCTGTTTCAAAATGTTTAATCCTCCTAATAGATGAGGTTCAAAGATTCTACTAACTGATTAAACCACCTGGAACTGAATCATCCAGTAAATGGCAAACACAACTGATTAAACACACTGGAACAGAATCACACAGTCAATGGACATTCTACTAACTGATTAAACCACCTGGAACTGAATCATCAGGTTCAGTAAATGGACATTCTACACTGATTAAACACAAACTGACACACAGTAAATGGACTGGCTCTATAACTGATTACACAAACATCATAGATCTGGATTCTTACTAACTGATTAAGATGGAATGAAAATATTGACATGGTGGATTCTACTAACTGATTGAATCCTGAGGTTCCATTTTGGAGTCCGTCATAATAGGAATAGAATGTAAACTCAGGTTGACCAGGAAGATCACCTTCAGAACGTTTCTGGACTTCTACTGACTGATTAAGACCTGGAACTAGAATCATCAGTTGTTTTGAATGGAAGGATGGGATTCAAAACCTAACTGATTAATCCTATTGTTAGCTAGAATCAGTTAGGTCTTCTCTCAACACTACTTTCCAAGATGGATATTAAGCTGGACAGCTACGCAATGACATGATTAAACCACCTGGAACAGAATCATCAGGTTCAGTCAATGGAGTGGATTCTACTAACTGATTAATCCACCTGGAACAGAATCATCAGGTTTAGTAAATGGAGTGGATTCTACTAACTGATTAAACCACCTGGAACAGAATCATCAGGTTCAGTCAATGGAGTGGATTCTACTAACTGATTAATCCACCTGGAACAGAATCATCAGGTTTAGTAAATGGAGTGGATTCTACTAACTGATTAAACCACCTGGAACAGAATCAAGGTTCAGTAAATGGAGTGGATTCTACTAACTGATTAAACCACCTGGAACAGAATCATCAGGTTCAGTAAATGGAGTGGATTCTACTAACTGATTAAACTACCTGGAACAGAATCATCAAATAAATGGAGTGGATTCTACTAACTGATTAAACCACCTGGAACAGAATCATCAGGTTCAGTAAATGGAGTGGATTCTACTAACTGATTAAACCACCTGGAACAGAATCATCAGGTTCAGTAAATGGAGTGGATTCTACTAACTGATTAAACCACCTGGAACAGAATCATCAGGTTCAGTAAATGGAGTGGATTCTACTAACTGATTAAACCACCTGGAACAGAATCATCAGGTTCAGTCAATGGAGTGGATTCTACTAACTGATTAAACCACCTGGAACAGAATCATCAGGTTCAGTAAATGGAGTGGATTCTACTAACTGATTAAACCACCTGGAACAGAATCATCAGGTTCAGTAAATGGAGTGGATTCTACTAACTGATTAAACCACCTGGAACAGAATCATCAGGTTCAGTAAATGTAGCACTCTAATGAGTAATAGGGATGGTAAGAGCTCTCATTCTCCTTCTCTTTCCTTCATCAGGGGCAGTAGTCTCTCTCTCTCTCTCTCTCTCTCTCTCTCTCTCTCTCTCTCTCTCTCTCTCTCTCTCTCTCTCTCTCTCTCTCTCTCTCTCTCTCTCTCTCTCTTCTCTCTTCATCTCTCTCTCTCTCTCTCTCTCTCTTATATCTCTCTCTTTGTCTCTCTCTCTCTCTCTTTTGTCTCTTTCTCTCTATCTTCTTTTTCTCTCTCTCTCTCTTTGTCTCTCTCTCTCTCTCTCTCTCTCTGTCTCTCTCTTTGTCTCTCTCTCTATCTCTCTCTATCTATCTATCTATCTCTCTCTCTCTATCTCCCAAATCTATGGTGCTGTACAATCCCTGGCTGACTCCACGCCCTGCTGGTGTCTCAGGGAGAGTTGGGATATGGTGACTGGCTCTCCTGCTGGTGTCTCAGGGGAAGTTGGGATATCCCTGGCCTTGACCCCACTCCTGCTGGTGTCTCAGGGAAGTTGGGATATGGTGACCCTGGCCTTGACCCCACTCTGGTGTCTCAGGGGAAGTTGGGATATGGTGACCCTGGCCTTGACCCCACTCCCTGCTGGTGTCTCAGGGGAAGTTGGGATATGATGACCCTGGCCTTGACCCCACTCCCTGCTGGTGTCTCAGGGGAAGTTGGGATATGGTGACCCTGGCCTTGACCCCACTCCCTGCTGGTGTCTCAGGGGGAGTTGGGATATGGTGACCCTGGCCTTGACCCCACTCCCTGCTGGTGTCTCAGGGGAAGTTGGGATATGGTGACCCTGGCCTTGACCCCACTCCCTGCTGGTGTCTCAGGGGAAGTTGGGATATGGTGACCCTGGCCTTGACCCCACTCCCTGCTGGTGTCTCAGGGGAAGTTGGGATATGGTGACCCTGGCCTTGACCCCACTCCCTGCTGGTGTCTCAGGGATAGTGACCCTGGGATATGGTGACCCCTGCTGGTGTCCTTTTGGGATATGGTGACCCCACTCCCTGCTGGTGTCTCAGGGAAGTTGGGATATGGTGACCCCTGGCCTTTACCCCCCACTCCTGCTGGTGTCTCAGGGGAAGTTGGGATATGGTGATCCTGGCCTTTACCCCACTCCCTAATGGGATGGTGTAAAATGTAAAACATTTCCATTGCACACTTGGTGTAACATGACAAATATACACCCACCTATATTAGTATCTCTCTCTCTCTCTCTCTCTCTCTCTCTCTCTCTCTCTCTCTCCTCTCTCTCTCTTACTCTCTCTCTCCTTCTCTCTCTGTTATCTCTCTCTCTCTCTCTCTCTCTCTCTCTCTCTCTCTCTCTCTCTCTCTGTTATCTCTCTCTCTCCTTCTCTCTCTCTCTTATCTCTCTCTCTCTCTATCTCTCCTTCTCTCTCTCTCTCTCTCTCTCTCTTATCTCTCTCTCTCTCCTTCTCTCTATCTGTTATCTCTCTCTCTCTGTCTCTCTCTCTCTTCTCTCTCTCTCTCTGTTATCTCTCTCTCTCTCTCTCTCTGTTATCTTCTCTCTCTCTCTCTGTCTCTCTCTCTTATCTCTCTCTCTCTCTTCTCTCTCTCTCTCTGTCTCTCTCTCTCTCCTTCTCTCTCCTCATGTTCAGGCATATTCTAATAAGGAATGATGAAAGAAAGGGCTTTATTTTCCTCTGTCCCATATCTCTCCTGTTTTCTCTCTCTCCACTTTCATCCCCCCCTCTCTCTCTCTCTCCCTCTCTCTCTCTCTCTCTCTTTCTCTCTCTCTATCCCACTCTTCCATCCCTCTCTCCTCTCTCATTCCCTCTCTCTCTTTTCTCTCTCTCTATCCCACTCTTCCATCCCTCTCTCCTCTCTCTTCCCTCTCTCTCTCTCTCTCTCTCTCTCTCTCTCTTTCTCTTTCTCTCTCTCCGTTTCTCTTTTGTAGTGTGGCAGCTGTGCAGATTTCTCCTAAGGCTAATTTCAGCTTGTGTACAGTCAGTACAACCGGGCTTTGTTTACAGAATGACCCATTTAAATCTGATAGAAGACACACCACTGATGCCTTGGATTACACACCGTGTTACACGTTCAAAAGGCCAAGTTGTAATCATATTTAACGCATTAACTTAATGTGTGTGTGTGTGTGTGTGTGTGTGTGTGTGTGTGTGTGTGTGTGTGTGTGTGTGTGTGTGTGTGTGTGTGTGTGTGTGTGTGTGTGTGTGTGTGTGTGTGTGTGTGTGTGTGTGTGTGTGTGTGTGTGTGTGTGTGTGTGTGTGTGTGTGTGTGTGTGTGTGTGTGTGTGTGTGTGTGTGTGGTGTGTGTGTGTGTGTGTGTGTGTGTGTGTGTGTGTGTGTGTGTGTGTGTGTGTGTGTGTGTGTGTGTGTGTGGTGTGTGTCTTGTTATTTTCTTCATTGTATCATTATTGTTTTTTAAACGTCTCCTCTCATTGTTATTCATGTTTTTCTTTCAGATCATTTTGATTGGAGTTTGGTTATGAACCGAGTCAGGAATGATAAACATCTTGGTAATGTAAATATGGGGTGTGTACTCTCTGGGTTATATTCATTAGACGGGCCTGTGGATGAACTAACACAATACCTTTCTATTGTGTGGCAAAGCAAACAGTTACTCTGATTCAATTCAACTCGCTCGCTCTGTCTTTTTCCATCTCTGAATTTCTCTCTCATACAAGCTCACACTTAGCAGATGGTTATGTGAAGAAACGACTGTGGAATAAATGGCCTTGTCCTCGAGTCTTTAAATAAGATGTGTTAGCACACTGTCTTTTCAAGCTCTGCACATAATGTCATGTCCAACTGAAAAGGACCTCATTTAATGGGAGTTCTGACTTGTTGAGAGGTGAAAGGCCTGATCAGACCTGGTTGTTTCACTCGTCTAATACATCATTGTGTGAGTGTGTGTGTGTGTGTGTGTGTGTGTGTGTGTGTGTGTGTGTGTGTGTGTGTGTGTGTGTGTGTGTGTGTGTGTGTGTGTGTGTGTGTGTGTGTGTGTGTGTGTGTGTGTGTGTGTGTGTGTGTGTGTGTGTGTGTGTGTGTGTGTGTGTGTGTGTGTGTGTGTGCTTAACTATCCCTGTGTTTGGACCAGAAGTCCCCGGAAGAATAGTCAACAACCAAACATTTAACCAACTGGTGACATTTTGTTAAATTAATCCCCACAAGGTCAAATGCCTGATCCACCAGTCGGCCAATGAACTTCTACCCTCCCTCACTGATGAGACACTGCACTTAGGCATTGTGGTGCTGTAAAGACCAAACCCCCTCACCTCACACTTCCAGCCCCTCACCACACACGTCCAGTCCCTCACCACACACTTCCAGTCCCTCATCACACACTTCCAGTCCCTCACCACACACTTCCAGTCCCTCATAACACACCTTCAGTCCCTCACCACACACTTCCAGTCCCTCACCAAGCCCTTCCAGCCCCTCACCACACACTTCCATTCCCTCACCTCACACTTCCAGTCCCTCACCATGCACTTCCAGTCCCTCACCATGCCCTTCCAGCCCCTCACCACACACTTCCAGCCTCTCACCACACTTCCAGTCCTCACCACACACTTCCAGTCCTCACCACACACTTCCAGCCCCTCACCACACACTTACAGTCCCTCACCACACACTTCCAGCCCCTCACCACACACTTCCAGCCCTCACCACTCCCTTGCAGACCCAGTTCCATCTCTTTCCATCCCCTTCCCAGGTCCTTCCATCCCCTTCCCAGCTCCTTTCATCCCCTTCCCAGCTCCTTCCATCCCCTTCCCAGGTCCTTCCATCCCCTTCCCAGCTCCTTCCATCCCCTTCCCAGGTCCTTCCATCCCCTTCCCAGGTCCTTCCATTCCCTTCCCAGCTCCTTCCATCCCCTTCCCAGGTCCTTCCATCCCCTTCCCAGCTCCTTCCATCCCCTTCCCAGGTCCTTCCATCCTCTTCCCAGGTCCTTCCATCCTCTTCCCAGCTCCTTCCATCCCCTTCCCAGGTCCTTCCATCCCCTTCCCAGGTCCTTCCATTCCCTTCCCAGCTCCTTCCATCCCCTTCCCATCTCCTTCCATCCCCTTCCCGGCTCCTTCCATCCCCTTCCCAGCTCCTTCCATCCCCTTCCCAGGTCCTTCCATCCCCTTCCCAGGTCCTTCCATCCCCTTCCCAGCTCCTTCCATCCCCTTCCCAGGTCCTTCCATCCCCTTCCCAGGTCCTTCCATCCCCTTCCCAGCTCCTTCCATCCCCTTCCCAGGTCCTTCCATCCCCTTCCCAGCTCCTTCCATCCCCTTCCCAGGTCCTTCCATCCCCTTCCCAGGTCCTTCCATCCCCTTCCCAGCTCCTTCCATCCCCTTCCCAGGTCCTTCCATCCTCTTCCCAGCTCCTTCCATCCCCTTCCCAGGTCCTTCCATCCCCTTCCCAGCTCCTTCCATCCCCTTCCCAGGTCCTTCCATCCCCTTCCCAGCTCCTTCCATCCTCTTCGCAGCTCCTTCCATCCTCTTCCCAGCTCCTTCCATCCCCTTCCCAGCTCCTTCCATCCCCTTCCCAGCTCCTTCCATCCCCTTCCCAGGTCCTTCCATCCCCTTCCCAGGTCCTTCCATTCCCTTCCCAGCTCCTTCCATCCCCTTCCCAGGTCCTTCCATCCCCTTCCCAGCTCCTTCCATCCCCTTCCCAGGTCCTTCCATCCCCTTCCCAGCTCCTTCCATCCCATTCCCAGGTCCTTCCATCCTCTTCCCAGCTCCTTCCATCCCCTTCCCAGGTCCTTCCATCCCCTTCCCAGCTCCTTCCATCCTCTTCCCAGGTCCTTCCATCCCCTTCCCAGCTCCTTCCATCCTCTTCCCAGCTCCTTCCATCCCCTTCCCAGGTCCTTCCATCCCCTTCCCAGCTCCTTCCATCCTCTTCCCAGCTCCTTCCATCCCCTTCCCAGCTCCTTCCATCCCCTTCCCAGGTCCTTCCATCCCCTTCCCAGCTCCTTCCATCCCCTTCCCAGCTCCTTCCATCCCCTTCCCAGGTCCTTCCATCCCCTTCCCAGGTCCTTCCATCCTCTTCCCAGCTCCTTCCATCCCCTTCCCAGCTCCTTCCATCCCCTTCCCAGCTCCTTCCATCCCCTTCCCAGGTCCTTCCATCCCCTTCCCAGGTCCTTCCATTCCCTTCCCAGCTCCTTCCATCCCCTTCCCAGGTCCTTCCATCCCCTTCCCAGCTCCTTCCATCCCCTTCCCAGGTCCTTCCATCCCCTTCCCAGGTCCTTCCATCCCTTCCCAGCACCTTCCATCCCCTTCCCAGGTCCTTCCATCCCCTTCCCAGCTCCTTCCATCCTCTTCCCAGCTCCTTCCATCCCCTTCCCAGCTCCTTCCCATCCCCCTTCCCAGCTCCCTTCCATCCCCTTCCCAGCTCCTTCCATCCCCTTCCCAGCTCCTTCCATCCCCTTCCCAGGTCCTTCCATCCCCTTCCCAGGTCCTTCATCCCCTTCCTCCCCAGCTCTTTCCATCCCCTTCCCAGCTCCTTCCATCCCCTTCCCAGCTCTTTCCAACCCCTTCCCAGGTCCTTCCATCCCCTTCCAAGCTCCATTCAGCACCTTCCTAGTTAGGAGTCTAATAGAGCCCAGTTGAGGTTCATTAGTCAATCAAGTGTATGATTGGCTGGACAATCAGTCCCAACAGTTGATTAGTCTGCTGTGGCTCACATTCAGAGAGAAAAGACTGGAGACAGCAGCAGACATGTTGGGAGAGAAAATACTTTGGGTTATATAGAAGTCTTAGTTACTGAGTGTATACCTTAATAAGTTCCTGAGCCTCTGTTCCCTCAGACCCTCGTAACTCTGGGCCGTGACAGTGGTCTGCCCCCAGGCTTCAACACCAGCATGTAGATGTCTGGAAGAAGCCGTAATGCATTTAGTACCAGAAATGTACACTTTCCCAAAGTGCGCTTAGAAGGACATGGCAAACAAGACACTTAGGTCCTCTATTCCCTAACACTACCTCACACACTCTATTTCCCCTAACACTACCTCACACACTTAGGTCTATTTAACACTACCTCACACCTTTAGGTCCTATTCCCTAACACTACCTCACACCTTTAGGTCCTCTATTCCCCTAACACTACCTCACACACTTAGGTCCTCTATTCCGCTAACACTACCTCACACCTTTAGGTCCTCTATTCCCCTAACACTACCTCACACACTTAGGCCCCCTTTTCCCCTAACACTACCTCACACACTTAGGTCCTCTATTCCCCTAACACTACCTCACACACTTAGGTCCTCTATTCCCCTAACACTACCTCACACACTCTATTTCCCCTAACACTACCTCACACCTTTAGGTCCTCTATTCCCCTAACACTACCTCACAAACGTAGGTCCTCTATTTCCCCTAACATTACCTCACACCTTTAGGTCCTCTATTCCCTAACTCTACCTCACACCATCTATTCCCCTAACACTACCTCACACCTCTATTCCCCTAACACTACCTCACACACTCTATTTCCCCTAACACTACCTCACACTCTATACCCAAACACTACCTCACACCCTCTATTCCCCTAACACTACCTCACAACCTCTATTCCCCTAACACTACCTCACACCCTCTATTCCCCTGACACTACCTCACACCCTGTATTCCCCTAACACTACCTCACACCCTCTATTCCCCTGACACTACCTCACACCCTCTATTCCCTAACACTACCTCACACCCTCTATTCCCCTAACACTACCTCACACCCTCTATTCCCTAACACTACCTCACACGCTCTATTCCCTAACACTACCTCACACATTTAGGTCCTCTATTCCCTAACACTACCTCACACACATAGGTCCTCGTTTCCCTAACACTACCTCACACACATAGGTCTTAATTTCCCTAACACTACCTCACACACAGGTCCTCGTTTCCCTTACACTACCTCACACACATGGGTCCTCGTTTCTAACACTACCTCACACCTTTAGGTCCTCGTTTCCCCTAACACTACTCACACACTTAGGTCCTCGTTTCCACACTACCTCACACCTTTAGGTCCTATTCCCTTAACACTACCTCACACCCGTAGGTCCTCGTTTTCCTAACATGCAGACCACCTCTGTTACCCTCTATTCCCATAACATTACCTCACACCTCTATTCCCTAACACTAACTCACACTTCTCTATTCCCCTAACACTACCTCACTCCCCTAACACTACCTCACACCCTCTATTCCCTAACACTACCTCGCACCTTATTCCCCTAACACTACCTCACACCCTCTATTCCCTAACACTACCTCGCACCTCTATTCCCCTAACACTACCTCACACCCTCTATTCACACTTCCACCCTCTATTCCCTAACACTACCTCACACCCTCTATTCCCTAACACTACCTCACACCCTCTATACCCAAACACTACCTCACACCTCTATTCCCCCTAACACTACCTCATACCCTCTATTCCCTAACACTACCCTCACACCTTAGGTCCTATATTCCCCCAACAATACCCACATTCTCTATTCCTAACACTACCTCAAACCTTTAGGTCCTCTATTCCCCCAACACCTCTCACACCTTAGGTCCTCTATTCCCCTAACACTACCCTTCACACCTTTAGGTCCTATATTCCCCCTAACACTACCTCACACCTTTAGGTCCTCTATTCCCCTAACACTACCTCACACCTCTATTCCCCTAACACTACCTCACACCCTTTTCCCCTAACACTACCTCACACAGGTCCTCTAGATTACCTCACACATGGCATATCATCATGGCTATAACAGAGCAAGTTGACCCTCTGAGCCCACAGCCTCCATAACATGTACCTCACATACTGTCATGGAGGTAGATGTGTGTGTGTGTGTGTGTCGTCTTGGAAGTAGGCTACATTCAAACTTCAAGAGCCAGTTCATCATTTCCCTTTATCCTTCTAACTGTCTAACATCTGAGTGTAGTGAACTCATGCCCTGGTGATGCATATTTCACACACACACACACACACGCACGCACACACACACACGACACACACACACACACACACACACACACACATTATTATTATATTATTATTATTACACACACACATTATTACATTATTATTATTATTATTATTACACACACATTACGTGTACACACACGGGCACACACACGGGCACACACACACACACACACACGGGCATTACACTCACGTGCACACATGCAGCCACACACTCTGGCAAATATACACACGCACACTTCTGTAAATTTACACACACACTCATAATATCCTGCTCCTCTGTGTGGGCCTGTTAAACAGATGAAGAGGGGATAATGTTGCTGAGGGAGAGGGACTACCTCAACACAGAGTGTATCGTACAGGAACACACTCACACACATATAGGGACTACCTTCAATGCAGAGCACCGTGGAAACACACACACACACACAGACACATCTAGGGACTACCCTAGGCACAGAAGTAGCATAAACTGATGCTGTAGAGAGAGCAGGAGACATGTCTTTTCTTCCTGTAGTAGTCTCAGGGGGAAAGAGGTATGTACTTGCTGGCACAGGTCTCAGTTGTACAGAGAGAGAGAGAGGTGATGGGACAGCAGAGGAGCAAAGACAAGATGGGAACAGTACAAACATGAACAGAATACTGAAGAACACTGTAGGTAGCAGACAAACAGAACACTGTAGGTAGCAGACAAACAGCACCCAGGTTCAAGAACAAGAACCTACACTTATTCAAGGTCTACAACACAGAAGACAAAATATTCCAGAAGTCCTCAGCGTAAAGATTGCAAGGATTCCAGAATTCCTGATATAGATTATATGAATTCTTGAATGCCAAATATATATAGATTATATGGATTCTAGAATGACTGAATCTATATATACTATATGAATTCTAGAATGCCTGAAACTATATACTATATAAATTCTAGAATACCTGAAACTATATATTGTGGCAAAGAATGGGGTCGAGTGATAAATGGCAGATATGTGAGAGCAGAACTCGGGCTCTGCCCGATCACTAAAATGGCCACCCCTGTCAGAACTATATCTACAAAATGGCCGACCGCCAAAACTACAAGTCCCAGAAGCAAAGGGGGAACTTCAGAACCCTTTATCTGTGGAGCCGACCCACAGATAAAGGGTCAAGAAAACCAGGAAGAGAGAGAGAGAGTGCTGGAAGGATCTATGAACAATAGAGAAAGAGACTATAGAGATTGGCTGGATTTCACTGCATGAGCTGGATTGTTTGGACTTTACCTGTTGGCATTTGGACCTGGACCTACCGAGAACTCGATTCGTGTACCGAACCCTGCTATCTTTGACCTCGCGCTACGGCCTGGGTGGACCAGGACAGAGAAACAAACACACAGGTACTGTCCTGTTAGAACGAACTCTCATTCTTGGGTGATTTGGTGACAGTTTAACACTTAATTTGTGACAAACGCTCCTAACCTTGAAGAGGTTTGCCACACGTGGTGGAGAATGTGAGGCATGGACTAACCATACCACTGGTGGGGGTAGAATAAAAGAAAAATGTTCAGTTAGCACTGCCAAAGGGGAGTCAGGTTTTTTTTTTGTGGCTTTGTTTGGTTAGGACAGTTTCTCAGGAAATAAGTATGGAGGGAGCCATACAGGCCCTGTTACAAACGGCGGCCGCCCCAACAAGAGGCAACTAGAGCTCAACAAATAGTTCATCAGGATGCAATGCGAATGTATCAGGACACGTTACAGATCCAGCACCGCACCAACCAGCTGCTCACAGAAGAGCAAGAGACAAACACCCGGGGGAGTTAAGAGAAGGCCTAAAGGGGCTAGCGGACCAAATTGGGGCTCAATTACCAGTTACAAATACCCAGAGGCGGGCCAATCATTTTCTTCAAAAATGACAGTGCAGGATGATGTGGAAGCATATCTTACCACCTTCGAAAGGACGGCAGAGAGGGAGAAGTGAAAGAAGAATGGGCAGGGCTTCTGGCACCATACCTGGCAGGGGACGCTCAAAAGCGTATTTCACCTGGAGTTGAAAGATGCACAGGATTACGATAAACTAAAGGGACACATCCGGTTAGACTGGGAGTGACCGATACTGTGAGGGGCACACCACTTCCACCAGTGGTCCTACCGACCAGGACAACCTCACGAACACAGATGTTCGACTTAATTTACCTGGCACGGAAATGGTTAGGCCAGAGACCCGGTTATCCGCCGAGATTGTCGAGACCATCGTACTCAACCAGTTTCAGCGAGTCTACCCCAAGAAGTGAGACGATGGGTTTCCAGAATGAGGTACTCGACCATCTCGTGGGCCTGGTTGAACGGTATTGTGGCAGGAACAGCTGAGCAGGCACAGGAGGAAATATTCCCGTTCCTCAGGCCTGGGCGAACCAGCGGTTATGGTAAGGCTGTCCCCAACATACGGAGGGGGAAGAGCGTGGGGCCATGAGGAAGAGAATCAGAATCAGGCAGAGACATAAGGAAGCAGGAAAAAGAATTGAGTGCTCTTGTTTGCTGCCAGGGTAGGGTTCCAAAGGAGATCCTTACCCGAACCAGTGGACCCCCTTTATGTCATATGGGTGGACCTTTGTAAACTGTGGCAGGTGAAACAGTTGGTTGTGGTTTGCTATCCTCAACGGACGGGCAGGTTGAGATTCAACTGGACCACTGAAGTCAATGCTCAGGAAGGTAATCGATAAGGATGGGAAAACTGGGTTGCATGTTGCCGTATCTAGTGTTTGCCATTAGAGAGGTTCCTCTGACCTGGGGGTTTTCTCCCTTTGAGCTGGTATATGGGAGAGTCCCGGGAATCTTAGACATCGCCCGGAAACCTGGGAGCACCAATCCACCCCGTATACTAGTGTCATAGAGCACATCACGGCTAATGCAAACAGGAGGTCACAGTCATGCCCATCGTCCAGAGAGCACATGAGCCAAACACAAGAACACCAGCGGCACACTTATATCCGGCAGGCTACCTGAGGGGAATTTCAACCGGGAGATAAGGAGTTGGTGCTTTGCAGAGATAAGGTGTTAGTGCTAGTGTAAACTACTAGCCACATGGAGCGGACCATATGAAGTACTGGAGAGAATAGGAGGAAGTCAATTATCGATCCGACAGCCAGGTCGACGCTCCAGGAACAGATTTATCACATAAACCTGTTAAAAGCATGGAGAGAGAGAGAAACACTAATGGTCACATACCCCACACACACTCAGGAGACAGCCGAAGTAAATATTTCACCCACTCTGTCCCCAGCGCAAGTACAGCAAGTAAAGACCCTGATCCAGAAAAACAGAGATGTGTTTTCAGAGGTACCTGGCCGAACTGAGGTTACGGCTCAAGATATCGTTTCCCTACTAGGGAGAAAAGTGAGCATGAGGCCATATCGGGTACCCGAGGCTCGACAGGCTGCGATTAGAACAGAGACTGAGAAAATGTTGACAGCTGGAGTGATCTAAGAGTCACATAGTGAGTGGTCTAGCCCAATTGTGATGGTCTCCAAGCCCGATGGGTCTTTGCGGTTCTGTAGCGACTTTCAGAAGGTAAATGAAATCTCCAAGTTTGATGCCTACCCCATGCCCCGAGTAGATGAACTACTGGAGAAAATTGGTAATGCTCGGTACATTACGACCCTTGATCTGACAAAAGGCTACTGGCAAATTCCTCTGACCCCCAGGGACAAAGAAAAGACAGCCTTTGCAACACCTGACGGTTTGTTTCAATACACCGTCATGCCATTCGGCTTACACGGGGCCCCAGCCACCTTTCAACGGCTCATGGACAAAGTCCTAAAACCGCACAAAGCATACGCCGCAGCTTATTTAGATGACGTGGGGATCTACAGCCCAGATTGGGAATCCCACTTACCCCGGGTACAGGCAGTGTTAGACGCCCTTAGAAAGGCTGGGCTCACGGCAAACCCTGCCAAGTGTTATGTGGGGTTAGAGGAAACAGAGTATCTGGGATACACTGTGGGAAGAGGGTTAATCAAACCCCAACGTAAGAAGGTGAAGGCAATTAGAGAATGGCCGAAACCAGTAAATAAGAAGCAGGTTCGAGCCTTCCTAGGGCTGACCGGTTACTACTGGAAGTTCATCCCAAGTTATGCCACAGTGGCCGCCCCACTTATCGACATGACTTGAGCCA